>NC_092398.1:26045604-26188808 GCF_030028105.1 Mobula birostris
ACTTTCTTTCTGTCAAAGGAAGCTTCACTCTCCTCACACCCCTCCCCCGGGTAAGAAATGACAGCTGAGGGGTGGGGAGTAGGTTGTAGCTGATTAATCCTGTTCTGCTGTTGAGAACCGGCGTGACTGGATATCACCTGTGGAACGTTGCTGCTGTCTGCCTGGTGCAGGAATGTCTTCCACCGGTGAGTACACGCCTGGTCGGGTGGTGGGGGGAACCTGGCTCTGGGGGTGTCCCGAGACCCTTGTGTTGGGACCCCCATATCTCACTCTCTCTCTATTCCTCTCTCACTAACTCTTCTCACCCCGCTCTCCTTTCTCTCCCTCTCCTTTCTCTCCCTCTCCCTCTCTCACCTCTCCCTCTCTCACCTCTCCCTCTCTCACCTCTCGCTCCCTCACCTCTCGCTCCCTCACCTCTCCCTCCCTCACCTCTCCCTCTCTCTCTCACCTCTCTCCCTCTCTCACCTCTCTCCCTCTCTCACCTCTCTCCCTCTCTCACCTCTCTCCCTCTCTCACCTCTCCCTCTCTCACCTCTCTCACCTCTCCTCCCTCTCTCACCTCACCTCTCCCCTCTCTCTCCCCCTCTCTCTCCCCCTCTCTCTCTCCCCCTCTCTCCCCCTCTCTCTCCCCTCTCTCTCCCCCTCTCTCCCCCTCTCTCCCCCCTCCCCCCTCCCCCCTCCCCCCTCCCCCCTCCCCCTCCCCCTCCCCCTCCCCCTCCCCCTCCCCCTCCCCCTCCCCTCCCCCTCCCCCCTCCCCCCCCTCTCCCCCTCTCTCTCCCCCTCTCTCTCCCCCTCTCTCCCTCCCTCTCTCCCTCCCTCTCTCCCCCCTCTCTCCCCCCTCTCCCCCCCTCTCCCCCCCTCCCCCCCCTCTCTCCCCTCTCTCTCCCCCTCTCTCTCCCCCCCTCTCTCCCCCCTCTCTCCCCCCTCTCTCCCCCCTCTCTCCCCCCTCTCTCCCCCCTCTCTCCCCCCCTCTCTCCCTCTCCCCCTCTCTCTCTCCACCCTCTCCCCGTCTCTCCACTCTCCCTCCGTCTCTCTCTCCCTGTCTCCTCCTCCTTGTCTCCCCACCTGCTTTCCTTGCTCTCCCCATCTCTTTCAATCCTTCTATCCCACTCCCTGCCCTCCCTCTCTCACTACCTCCTCTCTCCCTGTACTCTCTCTCTTGCTCCTTTCTGTCCCTTCTCTCTTTCTCTCTCCCCCCTCTACCCCTCTCCCCTCTTTCCATTTACACTCCTTTCGCTCTCCCTTCCCCTCACCCCACATCTCTTCCCCCTCACCCCACTCTCTTCCCCCTCTCGCCATTGTCATTTGCCCCTCCCCCAGTTCTGGGAAGAAGGTGACCTTTTCTCCCGTAAACCACAGCACAGACACACCCTTGTTCCAAGAATCTCAGCCAGTCCCTGCCCCCACTCGGCAGTCTGGAATGTTGCCAGTGATTAACGAGTGAGGCCGCTCCATCCTCACCATCCAGTGCTGGTCCCTTTGGTCAGTCTATTCCCGGCCATTGCTCCCCTTCTCCTGCAGCTCGTCCCACCAAAACCATGCCCATGAAATCCCCTTAGAAATGTGCCCCTCCCAACTTAAACCCTGCCCTCCAGTTTTGTACTTCCCTTCCCTCGGGGAGAAGACTGTGACTGTCCACCATATCTCAGCCCCTCATGAGGTCGCCCCTCAGCCTCTTTCACTCCAGTTAAAACTGTCCCAACCTGTCCAGCCTCTCGTTATAACTCAATCTCTCCAGTCCGGGAACATCTTGGTGAACCTTTCCTGCCCCTCTCCAGCTTAAAGACATCTTCCCTAAAGCTGGGCGATCAGACCTGCCCACAATACTCCAGAGGCTATGGGCTTGCAGCGTTCCCAGATTCCAGAGGAAAGGTGCCAGAATGCCAGCTGATTCCGGGAAATGAGACTCCCCTTCCAGGAATCATCAAGAGTTGGGAAGTGGGTAAAGGGGAGGATACAGAGGGAGAGAGAAATAGGGAGGGGGAAGGGAGCGACAAAGGGAGGTGAGGATGGAGGGAAGGGAGGTGGGAGAAGGGGTGGGGTTGAGAGAGGGGGTGTATGGAAGCGACTGAACTGGATGTTTGGAAGATGATTTGGGCCCCAGGCTGAATCGGAAAGGTCAGGTACAGGCTGAATCAAGGTGGTGCAGTCCAGGCTATCGAAGATTTAACACTGGACCCGATTGAAAATGTCAGGGTGTCGAGGTCCGAGGTGAGGGATGGGCTGGTTCAGGTCACTGCTCCATGATGTTTACTCGGTTCTGCATTGAACTAAGGGTCTGTGGACAAAGTGCTTGGGGACTTCAGTTCTGAACATCATTTGTTTGTGTTTATTGTTGCAGGATTTCTGCTTTATTTCTCTTTTTGCTCATTGGGTGTGATGATCTTTTTAAGGGTTTTATTGGTATCTTTGTTTTGTGGCTGCTGTAAGGAGACAAATCTCAAGCTTGTATAGCGAGTATACAGTGTCATGCAAAAGTTTGGGCACCCCTGGTCAAAATTTCTGTTACTGTGAATAACTACGCGAGTAAAGATGAGCTGATTTCCAAAAGGCATAAAGTTAAAGTTCTATTTTAACTTCATCAGTCCACAGGACTTGTTTCCAAAATGCATCAGGCTCGTTTAGATGTTCCTTTGAACCTTTTGAATAGAACTTTTTGGCCGCAATGAGTAAAGGTATGTTTGGAGAAAAAAGGGTGCAGAATTTCATGAAAAGAACCCCTCTCCAACTGTTAAGCACAGGGGTGGATCGATCATGCTTTGGACTTGTGTTGCAGCCAGTGGCATGAGGAACATTTACTAGTAGAGGGAAGAATGAATTCCATTGAATGCCAGCAAATTCTGGAAGCAAACATCAGACCGTCTGTAAAAAAGCCAAGATGAAAAGAGGATGGCTTCTACAACAGGATAATGATCCTAAACACACCTCAAAATCCACAATGGACTACCTCAAGAGGCACAAGCTGAAGGTTTTGCCTTGGGCCTCACAATCTCCCCAACCTAAACATCATCGAGAATCTGTAGATAGACCTCAAAAGAGCAGTGCATGCAAGACCGCCCAAGAATCTCACAGAACTAGAAGCCTTTTGCAAGGAAGAATGGGTGGAAATCCCCCAAATAAGAATTGAAAGACAATTAGCTGGCTATAAAAAGCGTTTACAAGTTGTGATACTTGCCAAAGTGGGTGTTACTAAGTACTGCCATGCAGGGAGCCCAAACCTTTGCTTCAGGCCCGTTTCCTTTTTTGTTATTTTGAAACTGTAAAAGATGGAAATAAAGAAGTTTTCTTGCTTAAAATATTAAAGAAATGTGTCATCTTTAACGTTATGCCTTTGGAACCAAGTCGTCTTTACTTGCTTAGCTATTCAGAGTAACAGAAATTTTGACCAGGAGTGCCCAAACTTTTGCATGCCACTGTATATTCTGATAAAAAATGTACTTTGGAATCTTTGAGAGAGGGAGGATATCACGAAGCTGGAGAGGGAGCTTTTCATTTAAAATGCTGGTGGAACTGAGCAGGTCAGGCAGCATCTATGGGAAAATGTACAGGCTGAGACGCCCGAAATGTTGACTGTACTATCACTGAACCCTCCGACAAACTTTATACATCTATAAGTCATAAGAGCCGAATTAGGCCATTTGGCCTATTGAATCTTCTCCACCATTTCATCCCTCTCAACCCTATCCACCTGCCTTCTGCCTGTAACCTTTGACGCCCTGATTAATCAAGTACCTATCAACCTCTGCTTTAATATAACCAATGACTTGGCCTCCACTGTTGCCTGTGGCGATGAATTCTGCAGATTTACCACCCTCTGGATGAAGAAATTCCTGCTCATCTCTGTTGTAAATGGACATCCCTCTATTTTGAGGGTGTGCTGTCTGGTCCTAGACTGCACCGCCACAGGAAACCTCCTCTCCATGTCACTGTATCAGGGCCTTTCAACATTCAATAGGTTTCAATAACATCCCCCTCATACTTCTGAATTCCAGTGAGTACAGGCCCAAAGCTATCAAAAGCCCTCATATGATAACCCTTTCCTGGAATCATTCTCGTAAACCTCCTTTGAATCCTCTCCAATGTCAGCAGATCCTTTTCAGATAAGGCCCCCAAAACTACTGACGATTCTCCAAGTGAGGCCTCACCAGTGCCTGATTAAGCCTCAACGTTACGTCCTTGCTTTTATGTTTTAGTCCTTTCAAAATGATTGCTACCATTTACCTTCCTCGCCACAGACTCAAGCTGAAAATTAACCTTTAGAGAATCCTGCCATGAGGTCTCCCAAGCCCCTTTGTACCTTGGATTTTTGTATGTTCTCTTTGTTTAGAAAATAGTGTATGCTTTTATTCCTTGCAGTAACGTTCATGAGCATTTAGGTTCAAAGCAAATGTATTATCAAAGTATATATTTGCCACCATATACAACCCTGAGATTCGTTTTCTTGTGGGCATACTCAACAAGTATACAGAATAATAACTAGAGGAGAATTAATGAAGACCACCCAATTAGGACATTAAACCAAAGAACAGATAACAAGTTGCACAAATACAAAAAGAAGAAATAATAAATAAATAAGCGAGAACATGAGATGAAGAGCCCTTGAAAGTGGGTCCATAGGTTTCGGGAAGAGTTCAGTGATGGGCAAGTGAAGATATCCCCTCTGATTCAAGAGCCTGATGTCTGGGGTAGTGACTGTTCCTGAACCTGCTGGTGTGAGTCCTCCCTTCACTGGGTTTCAGTGAGATCCCCACACCTCAGTTCTTCCCTCTTGCAGGATGAGGTTCTGTTGCCATTTCCATAGCTCTGGGGTTTTATGGGAAGGCGTTGCTAGCCCTATGTTCAACCCTCTTCCTTTCACAGCCGGGTTTGTGACCGTCCGCAGGGGTGTCTTAACTCATGGTCTTAATATTTATTATTTATTTTGTTATTATTACCATTTCTATAAACTTGCCTTTTTCATATTGGTCGATTTTCCCAGTTTTTGTTATGTGATGTTTTCTATTCTTTCTAATGTGTTTCTTACTCTTTACTGTGAATGCCCTCAAAAATGATGAATCTTGGGGTAGTCTATGGTGATGTATACATTATTTACTTTAAACTCTGGAAAGAATGGCAGTGGACAGCTGTGGTGAAGAGTATTTTTGAGTGAAGTTTCCCCTTGGTTCAGGAGCCTGTTAGTTGAGGGGTAATAACTGTTCCTAAAACCGAGTCTTTCTCTCAACTATGGGCTCCAGGGCTTCATTAATCTTGAATTTGTTTCCTCAGATGTGGACAGCAAAGCTGCCCTGGAGTCCCCTCGTCCAGACAATGATGTGTCGTCGCCATCACCGAGAGCCTCTAGGCCGCAGGACGTGCAGGATCAGGTGGGTTAGGGAGGAGTGGGGTAGACACATCTGGTGAAACAATGTGAGCTCAGTACGCAACAGGGGGCGGTGGTGGGGGAGGAGACCATTAAACAGCACGGGCGTTGACCAGACCCTGGGTGTGGCATCACATGGGCGTCCAACTCACAGGTCAAATGGGAGAGAGGCCAGAGGTGTGGGTGTGGTCAGTTGTCAGGCTGGTGGACTGGCGAGGGGGTTGGGGGTCCTGTCACCAGTGAGACCAGAGGTTGAGGCCTAGTTTTTCAGGGTCCCATTATCAGTGAGTCCAGTGTTCATAGTCTTTGGTTCAGGTTCTCGTTCATTGTTGTCTGCGAGTCCTACATTGATACTAGATATTGAGGTCCAAAGACCAGTAGGAAGCCTGGGTCAAGGCCAAAGGCCAGACAGCGGTCCGGGTCAAGGCCTGAGACTGGTAGGAGGCCAGGGTCGAGGCCTGAGTCCAGGCCTGAAGACCTGTAGGAGGCTCAGACACTGGTTAGAGGCAGAGGCCAGATGGTGGTCTGGGTCAAGGCCCAATTGAGGCACAAACATAGCATGCCCACAACTCACTAACCCTAACCCAAATGTCTTTGGAATGTGGGAAGAAATCCACATGGTTGTAGGGAGAACATACAGTGGGAAGGGGGCAGGGAGATAGGACCCGTGGTTTGGAAAAGGGGAAGGAACGGGAAACACCAGAGAGACATTCTGTACTGATCAATAAACCAATTATTTGGAATCAATGACCTTGCCTGGTGTCTCAGGGCTGGGTGTGTCTGCTCCCACACCCCTGGCACTCGCTCCCTGCCACCTGTTCCACACCCCTCCACCCTCGCCATTCCCAACACCCTTTGTTCCCAGGGACCCTGTGATCTCCGTCTCAGAGGCCGACCTTAGGCTGTCTTTAAAGAGAGTGAACCCTCGCAATGTGGAATGCCCCAATAGAGTACCTGGCAAGGCTCTGAAAACTTGCGCCAACCAACTGACGGGAGTATTCAAGGACATTTTCAACCTCTCACTGCTATGGGCAGAAGTTCTCACGCTTCAAAAAGGCAACAATTATGCCAGTGCTTAAGAAGAAAATGTGAGCTGCCTTAATGACTATTGCCCAGTAGCACTCACATTGACAGTGATGAAATGCTTTGAGAGGTTGGTCATGACTAGACTGAACTCCTGCCTCAGCAAGGACTTGGACCCATTGCAATTTGCCCATCGCCACAATAGGTCAACGGTAGGCACAATCTCAATAGCTCTTCACAGGGCCGTAGACCACCTGGACAATACAAACCCCTGTGTCAGGATGCAGTTCATTGACTATAGCTCAGCATTTAACACCATCATTCCCATGATCCTGATTGAGAAGTTACAGAACCTGGGCCTCTGTACCTCCTCTGCAACTGGATCCTCGACTTCCTAACCACAAAACCACGATCTTTGTGGATTGGTGATAATATCTCCTCCTCGCTGATGATCAACACTGGTGCACCTCTCTCTGTAGCCGTGACTGTGCGGCTAGGCATAGCTCAAATACCATCTATAACTTTGCTGATGATACAACCATTGTTGGTAGAATCTCAGATGGAGACAAGAGGGCGTACAGGAGTGAGATATGCCAACTAGTGGAGTGGTGTTGCAGCAACAACCTGGCAGTCAACGTCAGCAAGACGAAAGAGCTGATTGTCGATTTCAGAAAGGGTAAGATGATAGAACATATACCAATCCTCATAGAGGGATCGGAAGTGGAGAGAGAACAGTTTTAAGTTCCCGGATGTCAAAATCTCTGAGGACCTAACCTGGTCCCAACATATCGATGCAGTTATAAAGAAGACAAGACAGCGACTGTACTTCATTAGGAGTTTGAAGAGATTTGGTATGTCAACAAAAACAATCAAAACCTGTAGATGTACCGTGGAGAGGATTCTGACAGCTGTATTCTATGTGGTATGGGAGAGGGGGGCTACCGCTCAGGACCGAAAGAAGCTGCAGAGGTTGTAAATTTAGTCAGCTCCATCTTGGGCATTAGCCTATAAAGTACCATGACATCTTCAAGGAGTGGGGTCTCAGAAAGGCAGTGTCCATTATTAAGGACCCCCAGCACCCAGGGTGTGCCCTGTTCTCATTGCTACAATCAGGAAGGAGGTACAGAGCACTGAAGGCACACACTCAGCGATTCAAGAACAGCTTCTTCCCCTCTGCATCGATTCTAAATGGACATTGAACCCGTGAACACTACCTCACTTTTTTAATATATATTATTTCTGTTTTTGCATGATTTTAAGTCTATTCTATATATGTATATTGTAATTGATTTATTTATTCTTCTAGATTATGTATTGCATTGAACTGCTGCTGCTAAGTTAACAAATTTCACGACCCATGCTGGTAATAATAAATCTGATTCTGATTTATAAACTGGCTCTCCGTTCCATGTTGACAAATACAGTAGTGTGCAAAAGTCCCGTTCACCCTAACAATAGAAAATCTGCAGATGCTGGAAATCCAAGCAACACACACAAAATGCTCCTGTTCACACTCGCTATCTACATGTGCCTAAAGCTTTTGCACGTTACTGTATAAACTTGTTACAGGCAGCGGCAGGATTTGAACCCAGATTACTGGCACTGTAAAGGCGTTACGCGAACCGCTAAACTACTGCAGATTAATTCGTTGAAGTTATTCAGGGGTTTGTAGGTAATGGTGGGACAGAAATGTGATGTGATATTTCCTGTATTCTATCTCACAGGATGACCGCTACAACATGTCCGGTGTAAGGAAGGCCTTCATCCTCTGTGTCACAGAGCAGAGAGAAGGGGCCAAAATAGATTTGCGTAATCTCAAGGATATATTGCAGACCCTGGATTTCGAAGTGACTGAGTGTATCAATCCGACTGGCAAGGTGAGGTATTTTCATAGTATTTGTTCACTGTATAGGGTCCACATTTCCGAGGATCTCACCTGGTTCCTGAACTCCTCCATCCTGATCAAAAAGGCACAACAGCACCTTTATTTCCTGCGGAGCATGAAAAAAGCTCACCTCTGTCCCAGGATACTGACGGACTTTTACCGCTGTTCCACTGAGAGCATACTCAGCAACTGCATCTCAGTGTGGTATGGCAATTGTCCCGTATCGGACTGCAAAGCACTCCAGCATGTGGTGAAAACTGCCCAGCAGATTATCGGCACCCAATTGCCCACCATTGAGAACATCTACCATAAACACTGCCTGGGCAGGGCGAAAAGCAATATCAGGGATGCATCTCATCCTAACTATGGACTTTTTACTCTTCTCCCATCCGGTAGGCGCTACAGGAGCCTCCGTTCCCGCACCAGCAGGCACAGGAAGAGCTTCTTCCCTGAGGCTGTAACACTATTGAACCTCACATCACAGCGCTAAGCAGTATTGCATCTGTATTGTGCTGTCTCAGTACTTTTATATTTGTGTGCTGTCGCACTTACTTTTATTCGCAGTTATTTTGTAAGTAACACTATTCTTTGCATTTCTGGTCAGGTGCTAAATGCATTTCATTGGCATTGTATCTGTACCCGGCACAATGACAATAACACCTGCAAGAAGTGCATCCAGCTGCAGCTCCTAACAAACCGCGTTAGGGAACTGGAGCAGGAGCTGGATGACCTGCGGATCATTCGGGAGAATGAGGAGATTATAGGTAGTAGCTACAGGGAGGTAATTATGCCAAAGGAGCAGAGGACAGGAAATTGGGTCACTGTCAGGCGAGGGAAGAGGAAAGGGCAGGCAGAGCAGGGTTCCCCTGTGGCCATTCCCCTCAACAACAAGTATACCGCATTGGATACTGTTGGGGGGGGATGACTTACCTGGGACAAGCTGCAGTAGCTGGATCTCTGGCACTGAGTCTGGCTCTGCAGTGCAGAAGGGAGGGTGGAAAAAGAGGAGAGCAGTAGTGATAGGGGACTCGATTGTTAGGGGTGCAGATAGGAGGTTCTGTGGTCGTGACAGAGAATCCAGGATGATTTGTTGCCATCCGGGTGCCAGGGTCAAGGTTGTCTCTGATCGATTGCATGACATTCTGAAGTGGGAGGGTGATCAGCCAGATGTCGTGGTGCACATTGGTACCAATGACATAGTAAGGAAGAGTGAGGAGGTCCTGGAGAGTGAGTATAGAGAGCTTGGTAGGAAGTTGAAAAGCAGGACCTCGAGGGTGGTAATCTCAGGATTGCTACCTGTACTACGTGCCAGTGAGGGTAAGAATAGGATGCTCTGGAGGATGAACAAGTGGCTGAGGAACTGGTGTAGGGGGCAGGATTTCAGATTTCAGGATAATTGGGACCTCTTCTGGGGCAGCTGGGACCTGTACAAGAGAGACGGTTTACACTTGAACTACAGGGGGACCAATATCCTTTCAGGGAGGTTTGTTAGTGCTATTGGGGAGGCTTTAAACTAGATTTGCAGGGGGATGGGAACCAGAGTGCCAGAGCTGACAGTAGGGCTGGGGTGAAAATAAATGATGTTAAAAGTTCAAGCAAAGCCGCAAATAGAAAGGTTGTGAGTGGTGGTAAAAATCTTCTGAGGTGTAAATATTTCAATGCTAGGAGTATTGTGGGGAAGGCAGATGAGTTGAGGGCGTGGATTGATATGTGGAGTTATGACGTTATAGCAATTAGTGAAACTTGGCTACAGGAGGGGCAGGACTGGCAGCTTAATATTCCAGGGTTCCGATGTTTCAGATGTGATCGAGGCAGAGGAATGAAAGGTGGGGGAGTAGCATTGCTTGTTAGGGAAAATGTTACAGCAGTGCTCAGGCAGGACAGGTTAGAGGGCTTGTCTACTGAGTCCTTATGGGTGGAGCTGAGAAACAGGAAAGGTATGGCCACATTAGTGGGGTTGTATTATAGACCACCCAATAGTCAGCGAGAATTGGAGGAGCAAATCTGCAGAGAGACAGCAGGGAACTGCAGGAAACATAAAGTTGTGCTGGTAGGGGATTTTAATTTTCCACATATTCGTTGGGACTCCCATACTGTTAGGGGTCTAGATGGGTTAGAGTGTGTAAAATGTGTTCAGGAAAGTTTTCTAAATCAGTATATAGCGGTACCAGCTAGAGGGGATGCAATATTAGATCTCCTATTAAGAAACGAGTTAGGACAAGTGACGGAAGTGTGTGTAGGGGAGCACTTCGGTTCCAGTGAATCATAACACCATTAGTTTCAACCTGATCATGGATAAAGATAGATCTGGTCCTAGGGTTGAGGTTCTAAACTAGAAGAAGGCCACATTTGAAGAAATGAGAAAGGATCTAAAAAGTGTGTATTGGGACATGTTGTTCTCTGGCAAGGATGTGATTGGTAAGTGGGAAGCCTTCAAAGGAGAAATTTTGAGAGTGCAGAGCTTGTATGGTCCTGTCAGGATTAAAGGCAAAGTGAATAGGAATAAGGAACCTTGGTTCTCAAGGGATATTGCAACTCTGATAAAGAAGAAGAGAGAGTTGTATGGCATGTATAGGAAACAGGGAGTAAATAAGGTGCTTGAGGAGTATAAAAAGTGCAAGAAAACACTTAAGAAGGAAATCAGGAGTGCTAAAAGAAGACATGAAGTTGCCTTGGCAGTCAAAGTGAAGGATAATCCAAAGAGCTTTTACAGGTATATTAAGAGTAAAAGGATTGTAAGGGATAAAATTGGTCCTCTTGAAGATCAGAGTGGTTGGCTATGTGCAGAACCAAAAGAAATGGGGGAGATCTTAAATGGTTTTTTTTGCATCTGTATTTACTAAGGAAACTGGCATGAAGTCTATGGAATTAAGGGAAACAAGTAGTGAGATAATGGAAACTGTACAGATTGAAAAGGAGGAGGTGCTTGCTATCGTGAGGTAAATTAAAGTGGATAAATCCCCAGGACCTGACAGGGTATTCCCTCGGACCTTGAAGGAGACTAGTGTTGAAATTGCAGGGGCCCTGGCAGATATATTTAAAATGTCGGTGTCTACGGGTGAGGTGCTGGAGGATTGGAGAATGGCTCATGTTGCTCCGTTGTTTAAAAAAAGATCAAAAAGTAATTTGGGAAATTATAGGCCGGTAAGTCTGACGTCGGTAGTGGTTAAGTTATTGGAGGGAGTACTAAGAGACAGAATCTACAAGCATTTGGATAGACAGGGACTTATTAGGGAGAGTCCAACATGGCTTTGTGCGTGGTAGGTCATGTTTGACCAATCTATTGGTGTTTTTTTGAGGAGGTTACCAGGAAAGTGGATGAAGGGAAGGCAGTGGATGGTGTCTACATGACTTCAGTAAGGCCTTTGACAAGGTCCCGCATGGGAGGTTAGTTAGGAAAATTCAGTCGCTAGGTATACATGGGGAGGTGGTAAATTGGATTAGACATTGGCTCGATGGAAGAAGCAGAGAGTGGTAGTAGAGAATTGCTTCTCCGAGTGGAGGCCTGTGACTAGTGGTGTGCCACAGGGATCAGTGCTGGGTCCATTGTTATTTGTCATCTATATCAATGATCTGGATGATAATGTGGTAAATTGGATCAGCAAATTTGCTGACGATACAAAGATTGGAGATGTAGTGGACAGTCAGGAAGGTTTTCAAAGCTTGCAGAGGGTCTTGGACCAGCTGGAAAAATGGGCTGAAAAATGGCAAATGGAGTTTAATACAGCCAAGTGTGAGGTATTGCACTTTGGAAGGACAATCCCAAGTAGAACATACAGGGTAAATGGTAAGGCACTGAGGAATGCAGAAGAACAGAGGGATCTGGAAATACAGATACAAAATTCCCTAAAAGTGGCGTCACAGGTCGATAGGGTCGTAAAGAGAGCTTTTGGTACATTGGCCTTTATTAATCAAAGTATTGAGTATAAGAGTTGGAATGTTATGATGAGGTTGTATAAGCATTGGTGAGGCCGAATCTGGAGTATTGTGTTCAGTTTTGGTCACCAAATTACAGGAAGGATATTAATAAGGTTGAAAGAGTGCAGAGAAGGTTTACAAGGATGTTGCCGGGACTTGAGAAACTCAGTAACAGAGAAAGGTTGAATAGGTTAGGACTTTATTCCCTGGAGCGTAGAAGAATGAGGGGAGATTTGATAGAGGTATATAAAATTATGATGGGTATCGATAGAGTGAATGCAAGCAGGCTTTTTCCACTGAGGCAAGGGGAGAAAAAAACCAGAGGACATGGGTTAAGGGTGAAGGGGGAGAAGTTTAAAGGGAACATTTGGGGAGACTTCTTCACACAGAGAGTGGTGGGAGTGTGGAATGAGCTGGCAGACGAGGTGGTAAATGCAAGTTTTTTTTTTTGACATTTAAGAATAAATTGGACAGATACATGGATGGGAGGTGGGAGGTGTATGGAGGGATATGGTCCGTGTGCAGGTCAGTGGGACTAGGCAGAAAATGGTTCTGCACAGCCAAGAAGGGCCAAAAGGCCTGTTTCTGTGCTGTAGTTTTTCTATGGTTTCTAAATTGAATCTAATCTAATCTAATATTTCTCACTCACTCTTAGAGAAATTGGGGGGGCATATCACCTGTTTTCCTCCCCCCCCCCCCCCCCGTGTTGGCAAAGGGATTCTCAGATTTGAGAAGGGTCGAAATCGGAACGACTTTGTTATTGTCACGTGAACAGTGAGGAGGAGATGGTCACCTCTTTGTACACTGTGGCTTTGTGAAGAGGGTCTGGATAAGGCAGCAGGGATCTACAAGTTGCTACGAGAAAGACAAAGAAGGACCGGCTGTGATGAAATGGTGAAGTAGACTTGATGGGCTAAATGGCCTAATTCTGCTCCTGTATCTTATGGTCAGACCCCGGCACCTGCTTGGCAGAGGACTTGTCTGGTCTTCTGGGAGGGTAGGGGCGGGGGGACACACAGTGACAGACAACGAGTGAGTACCCCGGTGAAGGACGCCCAAAGCATGCTTAAGCCAGTTCCATTTGCCTGTACTTGGCCCGTGTCATAAGACACCACCCACCACGTGACAATTAACCAATTTACTAACTTATCGTTTTCTGTTTGTACGACTTCAATTTATTGAAAAGATCTGTATGGATGGGAAACAATTCAAATGTTTAGACTGTGCTTGTTGTTCTGTACTTAATATTTCAGTAATCTTGTATATATACTGGCTGATTAAGCATTCTTGTTCTTTTAAGTAATCCATTACAGGTTGTATGTATAAATACGTGAATTGCATACTACTGTCATATCGCATACAGTTTGCCCACTACAGAAAGGATGTTGAGGCTTTGGAGAGGGTGCAGAGGAGGTTTACCAGAATACTGCCTGGTTTAGAGGGCGTATGCTATCACGAGAGGCTGGATAAACTTGGGTTGTTTTCTCTGGAGTGCCGGAGGCTGAGAGGAGATCTGATATGTGAGGCATCAATAGAGTAGATGGGGAGTATCTGTTTCCCAGGGTTGAGATGTTTAATACCAGAAGGGCATGCATGAAAGTGAGAGGGGGTAGGTTCAAAGGGGTAAGTTTTTTACTCAGTGCCTGGAATGTGCTCCCTGGTATGGTGGGAGAGGCAAATATATTAGAGGTTTCTAAGAGCAGTTTGAATTGGCACATAAATGTGCGGAAGATGAAGGGATATGGACTTTGTGTAAGTAGGAGGGAATAGTGCTTGGGTGTATTCTTTTTAATTTTTAGCTGGTTCAGCACAACATTGTGGGCCGAATGGCCTGTTCCTGTGCTGTATCTTCTATGTTCTATCATGCTACCATGTGAAACGTGCACACCTTGCATAAAGTAAACCCAAAGTTCCCCGACTCCCGTGTCTTCATTTGAATTAATCTAATGTTTTGAAATGACAAACCTGTACTTGCTCAGCATCTGAACCAAGTTTGGATGCAGGGCGAGGAGCAATAGTCTCACGAGCCGTGGCCAGAGGGGCAGTAAACAAGGGCATTCACACCTTGGCTCTTCACGCAGGAAATCATCTCCTCCCTGGAGAAGTACCGTGACAGCATCGAGGACGAAGTCTGCTGCTCCTTCGTGTTCATTCTGGCGCATGGATCGGAGGGCAAGGTTAAGGGTCGTGACAAAAAAGAGGTTGACCTTGAGGAGATCTTCGACATGTTCAACAACGAGGAGTGTTGTAGTCTGCAGCAGAAGCCCAAGGTGTTCGTCATCCAAGCCTGCAGAGGAGGTGAGAACAGAGAGAGAGACACACAAAGATAGAGAGAGAAAGAGAGGAAAAAAAAAGAGACAGAGAGTGACACAGACAGAGAGACCGGGAGAGAGGGAGACAGAGAGGGAATGACAGATAGACAGAGAGACGGGGGACAGACAGAGAGAGTGACAGAGAGGGACAGATAGACAGCCGGAGAGAGAGAGAGAAAGGTGAGATGGGGAGAGGCAGGCAGTCAGAGAAAGAGACAGAGAGACTGTGTGAGAGAGGCAGAGATATGAGATATGACAGGCAGACAGACACTTGGTGTGAGAGAGAGAGAGAGAGAGACTGAGAGGAGAGCAGGAAAGAGAGAGAGTAATACGAGAGTGAAAGGGAAGATGAGATGAGGAAACAGGCTGAGAGGAAAAGGGAATGAGAAGGGATGGGAAGGGTGAACAGGGAAAATGTGGAACAAGCAACTTGGGGGAAGTTCGGCAAACCCACTACATGCCTCACCACACCCAACTACATAACGGGGGTGAGAGAGGGTAGAGACAGAGAGAGGTGAGGGAAATGGAGAGAGAGAGAGAAAGAGACAGAGAGGGAGAGATACAGGGGTCTCAGGACCATTTCCAAATGCAGCTTTCCCCAATCGCCCAGACATGTACTCGCTGGTAGAAGACATTCCTGAACTACTGAGACAGGACCAACATCCCCCAGACAACAGGAAGATGTGCCCTGTCTCAATACTGGCACAGGGTTAATCAGGGTGGGGTGAGGTGAGGGGGATGGAGTGAGGAGGTGTTGGAGTGGGGGGTAGGGTGAGGGGGATGCGGTGGGGGTGTTGGGGTCAAGGGGATGAAGTGAGGGTGTTGGGGTGAGGGGGATAGGGGATGGGGGTTAGGGTGAGGGGGATGGAGTGAGGGTGTTGGGGTGAGGGGGATGGGGTGAGGGTGTTGGGGTGAGGGGGATAGGGGATGGGGGTAGGGTGAGTGGGATGGGGTGAGGGGGATGCGGTGGGGGTGTTGGGGTCAAGGGGATGGAGTGAGGGTGTTGGGGTGAAGGGGATAGGGGACAGGGTTAGGGTGAGGGTGTTGGGGTGAGGGGGATGGGGGTGGGGTGAGTGGGATGGAGTGGCTTTCCCTGAGGCCCACAGGACCAGGAATGCTGCTAGTTGGATCAGGATGAGACGTATTTGTTGCTTCCTGCATTCAATATACTCCAGGCTCATCCTGTCTCTCGATTGCAATTCCTGCTCTCTCCACTCACCCCTTGGCACCTCTCATGGCTGGAATTTTCTCAGGGCGGCACGGTTATCGTGACACCATTGCAGTGCCAGTGACCCGGGTTCGATCACTGTCAGTAAGGAGTTTCTCCGCTCTCACGAAACCGCTTGGGAGCAAATTCCATGCGTTTACCACCCTAAGGAAGGGAAGGAATTTTTCATCCCATTTCAAATTGCTTTGGTTGTACCCCCACCCCCACCCCCATCCCCACCCAGAGACAAAAGAAACAAACCCCTCCCAGGGTTTACACACAACCTGTTCTTTGCAAGTATGTGATGGGACAGTGTGGAGGGAGATTCACTCTCTGTCTGACCCCAGGAGTGTGTGATGGGACAATGTGGAGGGAGCTTCACTCTGTGTCTGACCCCGGGAGTGTGTGATGGGACAATGTGGAGGGAGTTTCACTCTCTGTCTGACCTCGGGAGTGTGCAATGGGACAGTGTGGAGGGAGCCTCACTCTGTGTGTGACCCCGGGAGTGTGCGATGGGACAGTGTGGAGGCAGCTTCACTTTGTGTCTGATCCCAGGATTGTGTGATGCAACAATGTAGAGGGAATTTCACTGCGTGTCTGACCCCAGGAGTGTGTGATGGGACAGTGTGGAGGGAGCTTCGCTCTGTGTCTGAACCCAGGAGTGTGTTATGGGACAGTGTGGAGGGAGACTCCTCCGTGTCTGACCCCGGGAGTGTGTGATGGGACAGTGTGGAGGGAGTTTCATTCTCTGTCTGACCCCGGGAGTGTGTGATGGGACAATGTGGAGGGAGTTTCACTCTGTGTCTGACCCCAGGAGTGTGTGATGGGACGGTGTGGAGGGAGCTTCACTGTGTGTGTGACCCCAGGAGTGTTGTGATGGGACAGTGTGGAGGGAGCCTCACTCTGTGTCTGACCCTGGGAGTGTGTGATGGGACGGTGTGGAGGGAGTTTCACTCTGTGTCTGACCCCGGGAGTGTGTGATGGGACAGTGTGCAGGGAATTTCACTCTTTGTCTGACCCCAGGAGTGTGTGATGGGACAGTGTGGAGGGAGCTTCACTTGGTGTCTGACCCCGGGAGTGTGTGATGCAACAGTGTAGAGGGAATTTCACTGCGTGTCTGACCCTAGGAGTGTGTGATGGGACAGTGTGGAGGGAGCTTCACTCTGTGTCTGACCCTGGGAGTGTGCGATGGGACAGTGTGGAGGGAGCTTCACTCTGTGTCTGACCCCGGGAGTGTGTGATGGGACAGTGTGGAGGGAGCTCTATGTCTGACCTTGGGGGTATGCGATGGGATGGGACAGTGTGGTAGGAGTTTTTCTCTGTGTTCGACTGTGGGATTGTGTGATAGGTCGGTGTGGAGGGAATTTTTACTTTATGTCTGGCTCTGGGATTGTGTGATGAGATATATAATGGAAAGTTTTGATGTATTTTTCTAGAGAAAAAAGACCATGGTTCTGATTTGGCCGGCTTCCGTGCTTTGCCTTCGGAACCTGAGAAACTCCCGATGGTTTCGGACACCTTTGTCGTGTACCCCTCACGACCAGGTTAGTTGTCTCCTTGCTCCATCGTCGATCCCAATCCACCTTGAGTCTACTCTTCCCTCTCCAGAACACCATCCACATGCATTCCCAGACTTCCAAATCCCCATCCCAAAGCATCCACAATTCCAGTCTTCCAAATCCCCATCCCAATCTACCAAATCCCCATCCCAATGTATCCAGTCACCATCCCAACGCATCCACCATTGCAATTTTCAGAATTCGCTTCCCAAAGAATGCATAATCCCTATCTTCCCAGTTCCCATCCCAAAACATCCACGATTCCAACTTCCCATACCAACCCAAAATGCCCAGGATTCCACTCTTCCCTTACCTCATTCCAAAGTGTCAGCAATTCCAATTTTCCCAATCCCCATCCCAAAACATTCAATCTCAGATCTTCCAGACCCAAATCCCAACCCAGGAAAGGCCCTAACACCTGGATTTCTCTGAGCCTCAATTTGGCGACATGCATAGCAAGATCCCACGGTGATTGTTGGCCCCCTCTGGGTGCCTTGGTTGTCCAAGGACCCCCTCTACCCTACATTCCAGGCAGGGAATCTCACTCACTAGTGGGTGTTCTACAGGGTCTGTGTTGGGACCGATTCTTTTTACGTTATATGACAGTGACCTAGATGATGAAATTGTTGGCTTTGCGGGCAAATTTGCAGACAATACAAAGAGGCGGAGGGACAGGTAGTGCTAAGGAAGCAGAGAAATTTAGACAGATTATAAGAATGGACAAAGAAGTGGCAGATAGAATATAGTGTCAGGATATGTATGGTCATGCACTTTGGTAGAAGGAATAGACTATTTTCTAAATGGAGAGAAAATTCAAAAAACTGAGATCCAAAAGGATTTACTAACCCCTCCCTCCACTTCCTCATCTAGGTCATTTATAAAAATCACGAAGTAGGGGTCCCAGAACAGATCCCTGAGGCACACCAGTGGTGACCGACCTCCATCAGAATATGACATGTCTACAACCACTCTTAGCCTTCTGTGGGCAAGCCAGTTCTGGATCTACAAAGCAGTGTTCCCTTGGATCCTATGCCTCCTGACTTTCTCAATAAGCCTTGCATGGGATACTTTGTCAAATGTCTTGCTGAAATCCACCTACTGCTTTACCTTCATCAATGTGTTTAGTCACATCCTCAAAAAATGCAATCAGGCTCGTAAGGCACAACCTACCTTTGACAAAGGCATGCTGACTATTCCTAATCATATTATGCCTCTCCAAATGTTCATAAATCCTGCTTCTCAGGATCTTCTCCATCAACTTACCAGCCACTGAAGTAAGATTCACTGGTCTATAATTTCTTGGGCTGTCTCTACTCCCTTTCTTGAACAATGGAACAACATCTGCAACCCTCCAATCCTCCGGAACCTCTCCCGTCCCCATTGATGATGCAAAGATCATCACCAGAAGCTCAGCAATCTCCTCCCTCGCCTCCCACAGTAGCCTGGGGTACATCTCCTCCGGTCCCGGTGACTTATCCAACTTGATGCTTCCCAAAAGCTCTAGCGCATTCTCTTCCTTAATATCTACATGCTCAAGCTTTTCAGTCTTCTGTAAGTCATCCCTACAATCGCCAAGATTCTTTTCCGCAGTGAATACTGAAGCAAGGTATTCATGAAGTACCTCTGCTATCTCCTCCTCTTCCATACACACTTTTCCACTGTCACACCTGATTGGTCCTATTCTCTCACGTCTTATCCTCTTGCTCTTCACATACTTGTAGAATGCCTTGGGGTTTTCCTTAATCCTGTCCGCCAAGGCCTGCTCATGGCCCCTTCTGGCTCTCCTAATTTCTTTCTATGGTCCTTCCTGCTAGCCTTATAATCTTCTAGATCTCTATCATTACCTAGTTTTTTGAACCTTTGGTAAACTCTTCTTTTCTTCTTGACTAGATTTATAACAGCCTTTGTAGACTAGGGTTCCTGTAACCTACCATCCTATGCCTGTCTCATTGGAACGTACCTATGCAGAACCCCAAACAAATATCCCCTGAACATTTGCCACATTTCTTCCGTACATTTCCCTGAGAACTTCTGTTCCCAGTTTATGCTTCCAAGTTCTTGCCTGATAGCCTCATATTTCCCCTTACTCCAATTAAACACTTTCCTAACTTGTCTGTTCCTATCCCTCTCCAATGCTCTGGTAAAGGAGATAGAATTATGAACACTATCTTCAAAATGCTCTCTCACGGAGAGATCTGACACCTGACCAGGTTCATTTTCCAATACCAGATCAAGTACAGTCTCTATTCTTGTAGGCTTATTTACATATTATGTCAAGAAATCTTACCGAACACACCTAACAAACTCCACCCCACCTAAACCCCTCGCTCTAGGGACATGCCAATCGATATTTGGGAAATTAAAATCTCCCACCACAACAACCCTGTTATTATTACACCTTTCCAGAATGTGTCTCCCTATCTGCTCCTTGATGTCCCTGTTACTATTGCGTGGTCTATAAAAAATACCCAGTAGAGATATTGACTCCTCCTTGTTCCTAACTTCCATCCACAGAGACTCAGTAGACAAACCCTGCATTGCGTCCAGCTTTTCTGCAGCTGTGACAGTATCGCTGATCAACAGTGCCACGCCCCCTCCTCTTTTGCCTCCCTCCCTGTCCTTTCTGAAACACCTAAAACCCGGCACTCAAAGTAACTATTCCTGCCCCTGAGCCATCCAAGTCTCTGTAATGGCCACAACATCATAGCTCCAAGTACTGATCCACACTCTAAGCTCATCCGCTTTGTTTATAATACTCCTTGCATTAAAATAGACACATCTCAAACCATCGGTCTGAGCGTGTCCCTTCTCTATCCTCCCCCTCACACCATCTCCAAGATTTCTCTATATGTGAGCCAACCACCTCTTCCTCCATCTCTTCAGTTTGGTTCCCACCCCCCAGCAATCCTAGCTTAAACTCTTCCCAATTGCCTTAGCAAACCTCCTCGCCAGGATATTGGTCCCGCTGGGATTCAAGTACAACCCGTCCTTTTTGTACAGGTCACTCCTGCCCCAAAAGAGGTCCCAATTATCCTGAAATCTGAACCCCTGCCCCCTGCTCCAATCCCTCAGCCACACATTTATCCTCCACCTCATTCTATTCCTGTACTCACAGTCGCGGGGCACAGGTAGTTATCCCGAGATGACTTCCCTTGTGGTCCTGCTTCTCAACTTCCTTCCTAACTCCCTGTAGTCTGCTTTCAGAACCACCTCCCTTTTCCTGCCTATGTTGTTGTTACCAAAATATACCAGGACCTCTAGCTGTTCTCCTTCCCACTTCGGGATATTGTGGACGCGATCAGAAACATCCCGGAACCTGACACCTGGAGGCAAACTACCATCTGCGTTTCTTTCCTGCGTCACAGAATCACCTGTCTGACCCCCTAACTACAGAGTCCCCTATCACTGCTGCCATCTGCTTCCTTTCCCTACCCTTCTGAGCCACAGGGCCAGACTCTGTGCCAGAGCCGCAGCCACTGTTGCTTCCTGCAGGTAGGCTGTCCCCACCCTCCCCCACCCAACAGTACTCAAGCAGGAGGACTTATTGTCGAGGCGTACAGCCACAGGGGTGCTCTCTAGCGTCTGACTCCTGCCCTTCCCTCTCCTGACTGTTACCGGCTTATCTGTCTCCCCAGGCCCCGGTGTGACTACCTGCCTATAGCTCCTCTCTATCACCTCCTCACTTTCCCTGACCAGACAACGATCATCGAGCTGTATCTCCAGTTCCATAACCCGGTCCCTCAGGAGCTGCAGCTTGACGCACCTGGCGTTGATGTGGCCGTTCCAGGAGGCTGAGAGTCTCCAGGACTTCCCACATCTGACACCGAGCAGAGAACACTGGCCTCACACACATTCTTCCTGTCTGTATTCTACATAAGCAGCCTACCTCACCTCAACCCGTTATCGCCTAAGCCCAGTTGAGCCAAAGCCTTTCTACTCTGTCTCCCTCTACTCTGGCGCCCGCTCTATAAGGTGTCTCCTTTTAAACTCTTCTCATTGCTCTCACTGGCTGACATCCACGCGCTTGTGCAGTCATGCCCCAATCAAACCGCTGAAGAAATAGCCATCTCCCTTTAAACTCCTCTCGTTTTTAAACTCTTCTCACTGTTCTCACTTTCTAACGTCCACACACTTGCACAGTCAAGCCTGATCAAGTTGGACTCCTTAGGCTTTTGACTACCAGGAAGCTGTCACACACGTTCGTTAGTGCCATCTTGATGGAAATTCCAGGAATGACAGGTTTATGATGTGAGCAGCGATTGAAAGCTCCGGGCTTGTACTTTCTGGAATTTAGAAGAACTGAGTGGGGGGTGGGGAAGATCTCATTGAAACCGATCGAATTTTGAAAGGCCTAGATAGAGTGGACATAGAGAATACAGTATGTTTTCAATAGTGGGTGAGTCTAGGGCCAGCCTCAGAAAAGAGGGATGTCCCTTTCAAACAGAGATGAGGAGGATTTCTTTTGCCAGAACGTGGTGAATCTGTGGAATTCATTGCTACAGGCAGCTGTAGAGGCCAAATCATCGAGTATATTTAAAGTGAGGTTGATAGGTTCTTGATTAGATTGCCAGACAAGCTCGAATGCACATGGATGCATCCACGATCTGAAAGCTGGCATCTCATTCACTATTATGTCATCACCCGACAACAAGACATCTCTGACGTTCGTATCACCAGAGTTAAGCGTGGAGCTGAGTGCTCAACTGATCATCAAATGGTGTGGTCGGATCTATGTCTATCGATCAAACCTCCACGCAGACCGAATGCTGCCAAACCACCCAATAAGTTGAACACCACCAAATTGAAACACCGCGAGTTGGCTGATGCCCTGAAATTCTCTATGGAAACTGCTCTAAGCAGACTGGTTGAGAATCCACTAGACGATATTACTGATCAGAAACGGTCTACAGCGCTGCCCAGGACACCTCGGGGAAAGTCAAGCACAAGCAGCAGGACTGGTTTGATGAGAGCAACCAATCTGTGCAAGACCTTCTCAGAGCTAAGGCAGCTGCACACCAGGCTCTTCTTCGACACCCAAACTCAAGTTCCAAGAAACGTGCCTTTTTGAGTGCAAAATCAACTTTGCAGAGGCAGCTGAGAGCTATGAAAGACCAGTGGTGGGTGAACAAGGCCAAGGAGTTACAGGCCTTCGCTGACTGTAATGACTCAAGAAGCTTCTATGAAGCAATCAAGGCACCTCACAACTCCTGAGCAAGGACAGTACATCCATTTTCACTGAGAAGTCAGAGCACATAAAAAGATGGCAAGAACACTTCCACGAGCTGCTGAACAGTCCAGGAACCATCACCAATGAAGCAGTAGGCAGAGTACACCCTCGACCCATAGTGTTCGAGCTAGATGCTCCCCCTACTCTTCACGAGGTCATCAAACAGCTAAAACCCAACAAAGCACCAGGGCCTGACGGTATCGCAGCCAAAATCTACCAGTATGGTGGTCACACACTGACATCATGCCTGTACCAGCTGTTCACAAAGTTGTGGGGAGCTGCAGAACTACCACAAGACTTCAAAGATGCATCAATCGTGACCATCTACAAGAACAAGGGAGACAAGGGAGACTGCAACAATTACCGTGGCATCTCTCTTCTGTCAGTCGCGGGAAAATGCCTCGCGAAGATCATCCTTAGATGCTTGGTGTCCAACATCAGTGACAACATCCTTCCAGAAAGCCAGTATGCTTTTTGAACGGGCCGTAGCACAGTGGACATGATCTTTTCACTGAGGCAGCTCCAAGAGAAATTGTGTTGAGCAGCAGAGAAGTCTCTCTGTCACATTTGTTGATCTAACCAAAGCGTTTGACACTGTTGGTAGAGATGGCCTGTGAAAACTCCTGCCAAAATTTGGTTGCCCCCATGCCTAACCAACATCATCCGTCAGTTCACGAAGGCATAGAAGGCCGCGTCAACGTGTGTCGTGAATTGTCAGACATATTTTCCATCAGCAACGGCGTAAAACAAGGTTGTGTTCTGGCTCCTACTCTGTTTGGACTATTCTTCGCTGCTGTTCTTCAGGATGCCACATCAGACCTGAAGTCAGGGGTCTTCCTACAAATGAGGGCTGATGGCGGGCTCCTCAACCTCGCAAGACTGAGAGCAAAAACAAAGGTCAGGGAAATTATGGTGCATGAGCTACAGTTTGCTGATGACTGTGCACTGGTTGCCCACTCTCTTGAAGACTTACAGGAGATCACCAGTCGCTTTACCAGCGCAGCCAAAAGCTTCGGACTGACAATCAGCCTGAAAAAGATGGAAGTTTTGTACCAACTGGCTCCTGGCTCAAGCGATGAAGAACCAAATGTCCTCATTGATGACACTCATCTCAATGCTGTCAACAAGTTTTGCTACCTGGGCAGCATAATAACATCCTCAGCTTCTCTGGATGTAGAGGTTGAGTCAAGAACCAGAAAAGCCTGCTTTGCCTTTGGTCAGCTGAAAGATCAAATTTGGTTGCAGAACATCAGGTTGGCCACCAAGTGCAAGGTTTACAGGGCAGTTGTCATATCAACCTTGTTATAGGGATGTGAGACATGGTGCCGATATCAGAGACACTTACGCCAGCTTGACCAACTGCAGCAGCGTCACCTACGTTCTCTGATGAAGATCACCTGGCGAGATAAGGTCTCCAATACCGAGGTCCTCTCTCGAGCTGGAATGCCAACAGTTTCAACCTTGGTGATGTCAGCCCAACTGCGCTGGGCAGGACATGTTGTCAGAATGGCTGACGGAAGACTGCCCGAGGACGTCTTGTACAGCCAACTGTCCAGTGGTACCCGAAAAAGAAGAGGCCAGTGACTACGGTACAAGGATGTTCTTTACAAGAGCCTCAAGAAAGCTGGCATTGCCCCATCAACATGGGAGGATCTGGCTGAAGATCGCTCACAGTGGAGGGATGCCATCAGGAAAGGTGTGGACGCTGCTGAGAACAAGCTCAACGAGGCAACAGAGGAAAGGCACAGGAAGCGCCACAACAGAGCTTCTGCTCCTGCTGCCCCTCCAGGCCTCACCTGCCAAGTATGTGGCAGGCAGTGCCCGTCAAGGATCGGTCTGTACAGCCACTCCAGGACACACATATCAAACCCTACTAACTGACTGAAAGGAACCATCATCATCCTATGGGATAGATAGCCAGAGAGAGAGAGTCAGGGCGTGAAAGGTTACAGAGAGAAGGCAGGAGAATGGGACTGAGAGGAAAATGGACCAGCCATGTTGAAATACAGGAGCAGACTCGATGAGCCGACCTTTCTGTCCATTCATTCACTTCTGCGGTCTTGCTGTCATAAAAAAGGAGGAGGAGAGGAGAAGGTGGCGGCGCGATGCAGTGTGCGCAGCCGTTCTGAATGAATATCGTATGTGTAACTAGGGGGGCCATGCACAATCCAGATTTGATGGAGACAGCCGTGAGAGTACAGAGGAACACCTGGAGTAACTTCTGAAACGCCTGCTTCACTGCCACTGCTACCGTGTGATCCAGAATCTCCAGAAAAGAAGGCCCCAAATCCTCGGCTTTGCCTATTGCTTGTTGCCGGGGCCGAGTATGTGCTCGGTCCTCGGTGTCGGAGAGGTGGTCGGAGGCTCGGAGTTTTCAGATGGACTCGGAATTGGACTGTGGTTGGATGCTTCCAGGATACTGCATCGACAAGTTGGCGCTGGAGTTTTACCGTCTGCGTGAGATGATGGGACTTTCGAGAGACTTTGAGACTTTAACGTGCCATGGTCTGTTCTTATCAAATTACGGTATTGCTTTGCACTGTTGTAATGTTATAATTATGTGGTTTTTGTTAGTTTTTAAGTCAGTTTGTCATGTGTTTTCGTGATATCATTCTGGAAAAACATTGTATCATTTCTTAATACATGCATTACTAAATGACAATAAAAGAGGACTGCATGTCCTCATAATCTAATCTTAAAAAAAAGCTGTAGAGTTGACGTGCCTCCACGATCACCTGCAGCCTCAGCCACAGATCTAGCCCTCAGCAGACCCTCCCGGTTCATCGATGGCTTTTCATTCGGGTATGCACGGTACGTTCTCGTAGGCACACACTCATCCACACAGGTTTTGATGAAGTCAGTTACGGCTGCGGTGTACTCAATCAGACTCTGAGATGAAACCCTGAGTACAGTCCAGTCCATCGATTCAAAGCAATTCCGTAAGCGATCTTGCGCCTCTCTTGTCCGTACCCTCTTGCTCCTCACTGCTGGTGCTGATAATAAATTAATTGAGACGGCTTCCTGTTCCCACCCTGTGCTCCATTCTAATTCTGTGACTCCTCTGCAGGTTACGTGGCCTATCGGAACCCAGAGAAGGGATCATACATGATCACATTCATGACGGAGGTCTTCAGAAGCCACTGGAACCGGGAGCATCTGTATGACATGTTCATCAGGGTAAGACAGAGTTATGGCAATTGGGGTGTGAAGGAAGAGGGGAGAGAGATTGACTTATCCCTCAGCCCCACTCAGAGGGGAGAAGATCCTCGTTTCCCTTGTTTGCCGGTTGGAATGTGCCAGAGGAGCTCAGCAGATCAGGCAATGACTGTGGACGGGAATAAACAGTCGACGTTTTGGGCCGAGACCCTTCATCAGGACTGGAAAGGAAGGGGGAAGAAGCCAGAACAAAAGGTGGGGAGGGGGAAAGGGGGAGGAGCAAAAGTTGGCCTGAGATAGGCGAGGCAGGTGGGATGAAGCAGGAATCTGGGAGGTGATAGGTGGAAGAGGTAAAGGGCTGAAGAAGAAGGAACCTGATAGGAGGGGGCAGTGGACCATGGGAGAAAGGGAAGGAGGAGAGGCACCAGTGGGAGGTGATGGCAACTGAGGAGAAGAGAAGGGGTAATAGGCGAGCCAGAATGGGGAATGAAGAGAGAAGGGGAGGGGAGAAATTCTGGAGGTTAGAGAAATCAGTGTTCATACTATCAGGTTGTACACCATCCAGATGGAATATGAGGTGTTTCTCCTCCAACCTGAGTGTGGCCTCATCATGGCAGTAAAGGAGACCATGGAGTAACATGTCGGAAAGGGAATGGGAGTGGAATTTAAACGAGTGGCCACCTGCCTGTTGTAGAGATGGAGCGAAGGTGCTGAAAGAAGTGCCCCCCCACCCCCTATCTACATTGGGTCTCACCGCTGGAGATTTCCAGCATCAGCAGAATCTCTTGTGTTTGTGCTGGGTTTACATGTTGGGCCTTGAATTCCTGCTGGCCTATTCTCCAACTGAACCAACACGATTGGGTCTTTCAGGTGAACCGACGGATGGTGAGCGGAAAATATGACAAATACAAGACCACTCTGGTGATGGAATCGACCCTGACCAAGGCCATCTACCTCAAACGCACCTGATGCTGAAAGTTGAGACTGAGCTGAATTCACTTCGTCTCAGAACAGCTCCGGACATTAATCAGATACGGCATCACTCACTCACACAGATTCAATGTCAATTTCAATTTTTTTTTCTCTCCTTCCCTCCTCCTTGCCCCCACTCTCACAAACTCACTCAGTCTCTCTCACACACACACATATACAAACACTCTGTTTAAAGTTTAACAGAATTATAGAGCACTACAGCACTGAAGCAGGTCCTTTAGCCCATCTAGTCCGTGCCAAACAGTTTATTCTGCCTAGTCCCATCTATGATATCATTGGAATGATGCTGAAAATTAAGTTATTTTTAAGATAAGACAGTGGAAGAGGAGAAGATGGCGCGACGCAGCGCTCAGCAGCCACTCCAGTGGTGATATCTGTTATCTGTCAAGTCGGATGCCGTGCAGAATTCTGATTTGATGGAGACAGACACGAGAGCACGGAGGAACATCTGGAGAAACTTCTGAAATGCCTGCTTCGCTGCCGCTGCTACTGTGTGATCCAGAATCTCCGGAGGAGAAGGCCCCGAGTCCTCGGCTTCGTTTGTTGCTCGGAAGAGATGGTGCTCGGTGTCAGAGACTTGAAGTTTTCAGACGGACTCAGAGTCGGCTGTGGTCGGGTACTTCCAATGCATTGGCAGTTGTTGGCGCCTAGAGGTTTATGGGAGGGAGAGTTTCTCCCTTTTGCCGCCTGCTGTCGGGACTATTGGGAGTCGATCGGAACTTTGAAACTTTTTTTTTACCCTGCCCATTAGATTATGAAGACATGCAATCCTCTTTTATTGTAATTTAATAATGCATGCATTAAGAAATGATACAATATTTCCTCCGGTGTGATATCACAAAACACAGGACAGACCAAGACTAAAAAAACTAACAAAACCACATAATTATAACATATAGTTACAACAGTGCAACAATACCATAACTTGATGAAGTACAGTCCATGAGCACAGTAAAAAGTTCAAAGTCTCTCAAATGTCCCACATCTCACGCAAACGGGAGAAGGAAGAAAAACTCTCCCTGCCATGTCCAACCACAGTCCGACTCTGAGTCTAAAGAAAACTTTGAGCCTCCGATCAGTTCTCCAACACCGAGTACCGAGCACCATCTCTATCTGAACGATTCGACCTCAATCTCGGTGGCCAACAGCAGGCAAAGCCGGGGATTTTGAGGCCTTCCCTCCAGAAGATTCTTGATCACGCAGTACAACAGCAGCGAACTTGCATTTCAGAAATTTCTCCAGATGTTCCTCTGTGCTTTCACGTCTGTCTCCATCAAATCAGAACTGTCCACGGCCCCTATTTAACAGATAAAATATCATTTTCACCGGAGGGCTGCGCACGGGCGGCGCGCTGTTATCTCTGCTCCCCCCCCTTGGTCTGCTCTTTATCAAATTATGGTATTGCTTTGCACTGCCGTAACTATATGTTATAATTATGTTGTCTTGTCAGTGTCAGTCTTTGGTTTGTCATGTTTTTTTTGTGATATCACTCTGGAGGAACATTGTATCATTTTTTAATGCATGTATGCATTTCTAAATGACAATAAAGGAGGACTGAGTGTCCTCATAATCTAATCTAATCTAATCCTCTGGCCTCTCCCCACACTCATGATGGGACTTTGGGTCTTCGGCACAAGATTGGTATTCAACTGTACACGTACACAGCTAAAGAAAGCAACATTCCTCTGGGACCAAGGTACAATATGTACTCCATAGACACATCCAGCACATAAAATAAGTTTAACATTATACGCCTTTAAACCTCTACCTTTCCTCAGAACACACTTCCTCAGATTCACTTTCGCTTACTCTAGTATTCTCTTGTTTCATTGTGAGAGTTTGGGCCCCTGCGGAGTTTGTCAATTTGGGTGGACGTCCTGTGGCCCTTCAGCATCGAGTAATAATGAAGACGTGTAATAAATCAGAACATTTTACTCTAATGCAGAACTTTCTGAAGATTTATTCACTTCTGGGGTCATGACATCTCAAAAGTTTCCCCACCTTGCTGCCTGTTTCAGGAGTGGGGTGACCCCCTCACTCTGGAACTACTGTGGGGAAGGGGCTCCCATTGTGCTGTTGCAGAGGGAGTTTGAGGAGTTAGACCCAGCGATGATTTTATATTTCCAGAAAGGATGACGGACCTCTTGTTGCTGGGGTTTTACAGAATGGGGGAAATGGTGGGAGGGTCTCATTGAAACCTGCACTGAACACAATATTTTTTCAAAGTGTTGCATCCCCTGACATTTTTTGTTGTTATGCTGGACCACTTGAACATGAGCACAAATGTAATTTCAGACCACTTGTATCATGTAGGAATTTGGAGAAATGAGAAATTAACTTTTATTGAATACTAGACAGGGGGGTGACCCTCTGATGTGAGCAGAATGAACATTAAATTTTCCTGAATGCTATTGGTATCACTTTGCTTTGGAAACGGAAGTAGAAAACCTCATTTCATTAAAGAAGAACAACGCGTGGCAAAGCAAATATAGCTGTTCCTCATTTAACAAAGGACACTTTTGATGGCATCATTTCATTTCATAATATCTTTTGTTCTTTTTACTACACCATCTTCTCATGTTTCTTCTCCCCATAATTCCTTTCTTTTTTTTTGAAGTGCCGTTTTCAATTATTTATGTCTGTAATTGATTAATAATAAGCATCGGCAGTTACTTTTTTCTTTGTTCATTTTAGAAATCATGAAGACTATTGTACAGAGTTTAATTTTTATTTTTGGATTTCTGGGGGTTCTCTTTCTAACATATTTCTTTGGAGTTGCCTTCTGGAGAAATGGAGGTAGATTTAGTATTAGTTCTTAGTTCTTTTTCTAGCCCTTTCTGGCTAAGTTTCGGGACTTTCTGGGTGGAGGACGGGGGGTTCTTTACTTTTATTATTAGTCTTTTCTATTGGGCTCATTCAGACCTACAAAGATCTCTGCAATGTCGTGACTTCCGGTTCCGCTCTGAATATGTATTCCTCTTACATTGTGGTTAACTCTTTTTTCCAAAAGGTTGACTTTAAAATATGGCTCAGATGATTAATTTTGTCTCTTGGAATACAAATGATTTAAACCATCCAATAAAACGGAAAAAGATTTTTAAAGTATTACAAAGACTGAATTCTCATATTATTTTTGCACAAGAAACTCATGTGAGGAAAGAGGATAATCAACGTTTCTTTAGGTTTTGGGAGGAAGAATAGTATCACTCAAACTCTCAGGCCAAAGTGAAAGGAGTTTCAATTTTTATAGATTCCTCAATTACATTTACTAATCAAGACATTGTTTCAGATTTGAGTGGTAGATTTTTGTTAATTACTGGGTTACTTTTTAATAAAAAAGTTGTTATGGTCAATATTTATGCTCCAAACATGGATCATCCTGAATTTTTTAAGCATCTTTTCACTTCTTTTCCTAATTTAAACGAGTATATGTTAATAATGGGTGGTGATTTTAGCTGTTGTTTAAATCCCGTGATGGATAGATCCATATCTAGTCAGGTTTTACCGAATAAGTTGGCTAATCTTATCAACTCCTTTATGATTGACTCTGGAATTTTAGAAATTTAGAGATTTTTACACCCTAAGGATAAAGGTTTTCACTCTTCTCACACGTTTATCATTCTTATTCTCGAATTGACTACTTTTTTATTGACTCTCGTTTAATTCCATCTGTAATTGACTGTAATTATGACATTATCATCATTTCTGATGATGCTCCAATGAAACTGTCTATCAAGTTAATGGATATTTCTCCTAGTATTAGACAATGGCGATTTAATTCTAATTTGCTTCAAGACCCGGATTTTGTCAAGTTTATGAAAGAACTGATTGATCACTTTTTATCAACTAATATTACGGAAGAAATCTCCAACAGGACAATATGGGACACTTTTAAAGCATATATCCGCGGACAGATTATTTCTTATTCTGTTGGTTTGAAAAGGCGTATTAAGAAAAACACTTTTGTTGGTTGACAAAATTAAAGAAATTGATAAGAAATATTCTATTGCTCCTAGTAAGGAGCGTTATAAACAGAGAGCCGAACTTAAAATGGAACACAGCTTATTATTAACATCCTGGATTGAAAATCACTTAATGAAAACTTGAATTTCCAGCATCTGCAGAATTCCTGTTGTTTGCGTAATGAAAACTAGAAGTGAGCTTTATATACATAGTGACAAATCGGGTAAATTATTAGCTAATCAACTGAAAACTGCTTCGGTTAAACGTCAAAGTTTTAAGATTTGCAAACATGATGACACCTTGACAGTTAATCATGACGAGATAAACAAATCTTTTCAAGAATTTTATACCTCTTTATACCAGTCTGAATTTCCTCACGACCCCAACACCATGCATGACTTTTTAAGGAAATTGAATTTTCTGAAATTATCAGCCGAAGAATGTTTACCATTGGAAACTCCTATTACGGATGAAGAAATAACAGCTGTTATTTCCTCAATGAATTCCGGCAAAGCACCTGGTCCAGATGGTTTTACAGTGGAATTTTTAAAGTTTTTATCATCTATTCTTTCTCCTTGGTTGTCTAGAGTTTTTAAAGAAGCAATCAGATTAGGTAAATTACAATCATTTTATGGAACTTCTATTTCTTTAATTCTTAAAAAGAATAAAGATCCTACTGATTGTGCATCATACAGACCGATATCTCTCTTGAATGTGGACTCTAAAATTTTTTCTAAAGTATTAGCAACTAGGTTAGAGAAGGCATTACCTCCAATTATTGCTGTGTACCAAACTGGATTTATTAAAAACCATTATTCATCTTTTAATATTAGGAGGTTAGTGAATATTGTCTATACTCCTTCACTTATGGGAATGTACGAATGTGTGTTGACTATCGGACTCTGAACCAACGCACAGTTCCTGAACAGTATACAGTTCTGAAGATCAAGGACCCGCTAATCTGTCTGAGTGGAGCGAAGTGGTTCAGTGTGCTGGACCTAAGGAGTGGGTGTTATCAGATGCCCGTGAGTCAGGCTGACAAGGAGAAGACAGCATTCATGTTGAAATCCGCAGAAAGTTCCTTTTTCGACGAACACTGTTCTGACCGTGTTGAACTCATTTCACTGTTGCATGGTTTCAGCTGAGAGGTCCTGAGCGAAGAAAAGCTTGTTTCCCTCATACGTGATATTATGCTGTTTAGTGGAGCGGAAAACAGACTCCTGATCCCGAAATCTCAGGAACCAAATGAGAACTGCTCTGTTCTGCTTTGGTTTCGGCAGTGCTAGAGTTCGGTGAACTCATTCTAGAATGAAGGATCTGTCAGTTTCCAGCTCCAGCCAGCGCGGTAGCTTATTTTGTATGAACTCCAGCAGTGGTTGGTTTCCTTCAGCGTCCTCCCGGAGGCCGAACAACCACAAGTTTTTCATTCAACTCCGATTCTCCAGGTCTTCAGCCTTGGATTCTAGGTAGGTGATTCGTTTCATGGCATTGGTTCATTCAGTCTTGTTCTTTTCCAAGTGCTCCTCTGCCATCATTATTTGGTTTTCAGCCTCTTCCATCCATGTGGTATTAGAAGCAATATTTGGCTTCACCTCTGACATATTGTTTTCCAAGGCAGCGACAGAGCTGGCCATCTTACCCAGGCGGTCATCTATACTGTCCAGTTTGGGTCCAAACTCAGAGTGAAGTAACTTTAGTTCAGCTAGCACTGCCGTTAGCTCCGCTATGTTACTAGTAGCTTCCTCGTCTTGCTCTATTGATAGAGTGTTGATTTTCTGTTTTTGGGAGCCACGTCTTCAGGTGAAAATATCACAGTCCTTGATTATAGTCATTTTTGACATAGTCCGAGTTCAGTTGGTATTGTTAGCTTAGAGTTTTAAAGTTTTTTAGTGCAAGGTTGTACGGAGCCTCATCGTTAACTTGCCATCTTGGTTTGTGGCTCCATAGCACCCTGAAGAGGGCATTCATATGTCCACCTGGATTATTTCAGTTTGAAAGATGCCCCAGAGCATTTCAAGAGCCCTGGCTACTTCCAGCGAGTCATGGAGAAAACTGTGGGCGATATAAACTTGCTTGAGGTACTGGTGTACCTGGATGATCTCATAGTGTCCGGGTCCATCCTGGAAGAGCAGGAGGGGAGGGCGCTCTGAAGGTGTTGGGCCGCCTGAAAGCTGCAGGGTTAAAACTCTCACTGGGCAAGAGCCTGTTCTACAAGACATCTATCAACTATGTTGGGCACATAGTCTCATGGAATGGAGTAGTTAGAGATCCGTCTGAGATAGAGATGGTGACCACATGGCCAAGGCCCAAGAATGTGAGCACCTTACGCTCATTCCTTGGATTCTGTGGGTACTATCGGAGGTTTGTAAAGAACTACTATAAAGTGAGTCACCCTTAGTTTCAGCTTCTACGTGGTTACCCTTCCCTGGTAAAACTGGAGGAGGATAAAAGGAAAAGATGGTAAAGATTATCTTAGTCCTTTAGGGCGTTTTGGAGGAAGATGGGATGCAAAATGTGAAAAGGCCCTTCAGTCACTGAAGGAGCTGCTGATGAAAGCACCCATGTGAGCTTTTGCAGACCCCCGATTGCCGTGTGTGCTGTATACAGATGCCCGCAGACAGGTCTTAGGGGGTGTTCTGTATCAGGATCAGGGCACAGGGTTGAGACCTGTCATTTTGTCAGCCGGTGTGGTCACCCTCCTAGTAAAGCTACTCCATGCACAAATTGGAGTTTCAGACATTGAAGTGGGCTATGGAGGTTAAGTTAAGTGATCATCTGTATGGTACCAAGTTCAAGGTGGGAACGGACAATGGCCTATTGACTTATATCCTGTCCTCGGTGAAATCGGATGCCACAGGCCATCGTTGGTTGGCGGAGTTGTCTGCCTATGATTTCAGCCTGAAATACCGGCCAGGAGCCAGAACATTGATATGGATGCATTGTCCTGACGTGGCATGAAGGGCTGGAAATGGACAGAAAGTGGGAGAACGTACACAGAATGCAGGAGGGGCTCAGCTGCTGAGGCATCATTTATGGAAATGAAGAATCAATCAACATTTTGGGACAAAACCCTTCATCAGGAATGGAAATGAAGGGGGAAGAAGCTAGCTGGGGGTGGGAAGAAGGGGGACTAGCTAGAAAATGGCCTCATAGACCTGACTTAAAGTGGCGGACAGCTCTGTCGAGCTCCATTCGCAAAATGAGGAATTTCCCAGTAGCCAAACATTTTAATCCCTATCCCTATTCACGTTGGTCCACAGCCACTCTCAGGGTGGAGGAGTAACACTTCATATTCTAATTACCTTAACAGTAGGTGTCACGTACCCAGTGACAGGGATAAAGGTACCAGCAGAGATGGAAAACACTTTGGAGTCTTGTACTGCTATAAACTACTAATATTTATTAGTAACTATGCAATACAGTAATATCAATGTAAATAAATCACACAGGTTAGCAATGAATATATATATATGTACGTAAATCAGTAGGTGTGGCAATATATGTATGAAAACCAAGCTTCTTTAAGTCTAGGGGTAAAATGATACAGTCTTACGATGTTGAGTAAAGTTCAGTTCAGTTCATGGTATTTAGTTGAGTAGTGATAGAGAGAGAGTGAGTTGAGTCTTCAGGTGAGCTGTTGTCGTCGATCTTCTCGTCCTCCTCCGAAATCCTTCCCAAGTCACTGACTGTGACTTTAACCAGCGGGACTGGTCTTTTGTGGTGGAGCTATCACCCCGGCAAGGGTGGATACATAGACAACTCCCCACCAGTCAACCCCTTCTTCACCGTTGGAATAGCAATTTGGATCGATCCGCCTGATCGATCCTCCAAAACCCACTTTCTCTGCAGGCACATCAATGCTCATTCAGTGTCCAGATCATGTGTCTGAGGTCTGTATCATCTGACCTCCTATTAATCTCACCAGGCTGAGCATCACCTGTCATTCAAAGAGTCCCTCCTTCCTTTGTCCGTAAAGGAATGCGAGCAGGCAACAAGTCCTTGGAAGTAACATCAATAATGTCCTGTCGGTCACCATAGCAACTTTCGAGCTGCTCAGTGCTGTGTCCAAACCCAACTCAGTAGAAATCCAAAGTTACTTCCGATGCCTTAAAGTGACAGTCCAACCGTTAATCTTCATCTCTGTCTCCTTTCCAAACAAACCATCAATGATAAATGTCTCTCTCTGTCTCTCATCAAACAGTTAATAGGGGCACTCCTGGATCCCCTCACATAGGTAATGGAGGCAGCAGTTAGGGCAGTTGAGTGCTCCATTTGCAGGACGTGGGAAGTCAGGGCGAGCACAATCGTCCCTGATGACTACACCTGCGAAAGGTGCATCCAGCTGCAGCTCCTGCTAAACCAAGTTAGGGAACTGGAGCTGGATGAAGTTTGGATCATTCGGGAGGCAGAGGCAGAAATAAACAGGAGTTACAGGGAGATAGTCACCCCTAAGAGTCAGGAGACAGGTAGCTGGGTGACTGTCAGGAGAGGGAAGGGGAATAGACAGAATGAGCAGAGCACCCCTGTGGCCGTTCCCACCAATAATAAGTACATTGTTTTCGATACAGTTGATGGGGACGACCTACCAGGGACAAGTTGCAGTGGTTGCATCTCTGACACCGAGACTGGACCCTCAGCTCAGAAGGGAAGGAGGGAAAAGAGGAGAGCAGTAGTGATAGGGGATTCGATAGTTAGGGGGACAGATAAGAGGTTCTGTGGAAGAGATCGAGAATCATGGATGGTCTGTTGCCTCCCTGGTGCCAAGGTCCGCGAGATCTTGGATCGAGTTCTCAGTGTTCTCAAGAGGGAGGGTGAGCAGTCAGATGCCGTGGTCCATTTAGGGACCAATGACGTGTGTAGGAAGAGTGAGGAGGTCCTGAAAGGTGAGTTCAGGGAGTTAGGCGCCAAGTTAAAGGGCAGGACCTCCAGGATAGCAATCTCAGGATTGCTACCAGTGCCATGTGCAGGCAGGTTTAGAAATAGTAAGATAGCGCCGATCAACACATGGCTGAAGACATGGTACAGGAGGGAGGGCTTTAGATTTATAGATAATTGGGCAGTTTTCCAGGGAAGGTGGGGCCTTTTCCGGTGGGACGGTTTACATCTGAACTGGAGGGGGACAAATATTTTTGCAGGTAGGTTTGCTGGAGAGGCTCCGGTGGATTTAAAGTAGATACGGGGGGGGGGGGGGGGGAGGGAGGGGAACCAGACTGTAGGAACAGATGTAGGGGAGAAGGAAGAAAAAGAAAATAGTAAAGTTGTTTGCCCTGTTAGTGATAAACAGAGAGTAAGAGGTGGAAAATTTCTTAAATGTATTTATTTTAATGCTGGGAGCATTATAAGAAAGCTGGATGAGCTTAAAGCATGGATTGATACCTGGAAGTATGATGTGGTAGCTATTAGTGAATCATGGTTACAGGAGGGGTATGATTGGGAACTAAATATTCCTGGATTCAATTGCTTCAGGTGTGATAGAATCAGAGGGACAAGAGGGGGAGGTGTTGCATTGCTTGTCAGAGAAAATAATACAGCAGTGCTCTGGCAGGATAGATTAGAGGGCTCATCCAGGGAGGCTATTTGGGTGGAATTGAGGAATGGGAAAGGTGTAGTAACACTTATGTGGCTATGTGTGGAGCCAAAAGAGATGGGAGAGATTCTGAACAATTTCTTTTCCCCGGTATTCACTTAGGAGAAGGATATTGAATTGTGTAAGATAAGGGAAACAGGTAGGGAAGTTATGGAAACTATGATGATTAAAGAAGAGGAAGTACTGGAGCTTTTAAGGATTATAAAAGTGGATAAGTCTCCGGGCTCCTGACAGGATATTCCCTTGGACCTTGAGGGAAGTTAGTGTGGAAATAGCAGAAATATTTCAAATGTCCTCAGAAACGGGGATGATGCCAGAGGATTGGCGTATTGCTCATGTTATTCCATTGTTTACAAAGGGTTCTAAGAGTAAACCGAGCAATTATCGGCCTGTGAGTTTGACGTCAGTGGTGGGTAAATTGATGGAAAGTATTCTTAGAGATGGTATATGTAATTATCTGGATAGACAGGGTCTGATTGGGAACAGTCAACATGGATTTGTGCGTGGAAGGTCATGTTTGACAAATCTTATTGAATTTTTTGAGGAGTTTACTAGGAAAGTTGACGAGGGTAAAGCGGTGGATGTTGTCTATATGGATTTCAGTAAGGCCTTTGACAAGGTTCCACACGGAAGGTTAGTTAGGAAGGTTCAATCATTAGGCATTAATATCAAAGTAGTAAAATGGATTCAGCAGTGGCTGGATGGGAGACGCCAGAGAGTGGTGGTGGAAAACTGTGTGTCAGATTGGAGGCCGGTGACTAGTGGTGTGCCTCAGGGATCTGTCCTGGGTCCAATGTTGTTTGTCATGTATATTAATGATCTGGATGATGGGGTGGTAAATTGGATGAGTAAGTATGCAGATGATACTAAGATAGGTGGAGTTGTGGATAATGAAGTAGGTTTGCAAAGCTTGCAGAGAGATTTAGGCCAGTTAGAAGAGTGGGCTGAAAGATGGCAGATGGAGTTTAATGCTGATAAATGTGAGGTGCTACATTTTGATAGGACTAATCAAAATAGGACGGACATGGTAAATGGTAGGGCATTGAAGAATGCAGTAGAACAGAGTGATCTAGGAATAATGGTGCATAGTTCCCTGAAGGTGGAATCTCATGTGGATAGGGTGGTGAAGAAAGCTTTTGGTATGCTGGCCCTTATAAATCAGAATATTGAGTATAGAAGTTGGGATGTAATGTTGAAATTGTACAAGGCATTGGTGAGGCCAAATTTGGAGTATTGTGTACAGTTTTGGTCACGGAATTATAGGAAGGATGTCAACAAAACAGAGAGAGTACAGAGAAGATTTACTAGAATGTTGCCTGGGTTTCATCTGCTAAGTTACAGAGAAAGGTTGAACAAGTTGGGTCTTTATTCTTTGGAACGTAGAAGGTTGAAGGGGGACTTGATAGAGGTGTTTAAAATTATGAGGGGGATAGATAGAGTTGATGTGGATAGACTTTTTCCATTGAGAGTGGGGGAGATTCAAACAAGAGGACATGAGTTGAGAGTTAAAGGGTGAAAGTTTAGGGGTAACCTGAGGGGGAACTTCTTTACTCAGAGAGTGGTAGCTGTGTGGAATGAGCTTCCAGCAGAAGTGGTTGAGGCAGGTTCGATGTTGTTGTTTAAAGTTAAATTGGACAGCTGTATGGACAGGACAGGAAAGGAATGGAGGGTTATGGGCTGAGTGCAGGTCAGTGGGACTAGGTGAGAATAAGAGCTCGGCACGGACTAGAAGGGCCGAGATGGCCTGTTTCCATGCTGTAATTGTTATATGGTTATGTGGTTATTGCATCTGGGTAGCCCCCAACCTAATTTCCCCTTCAGGTGAAATTCCTTTCTTTCTCCCCCTTCCCCTCCCATCTTCTATTTTCCTCTCTGGCCTCTTGCCTCTTCTCCTCAGCTGCCTGTCATCTCCCCCTTGTGCCTCTTCTCCTTCCCCTTATCCCATGGTTCACTCTCCTATCGTATCAGATTCCTTCCTCTTCAGCTCTTTGCCTTTTCCACCTACCACCTCCCAGTCTTGCACTTCATCTTCCCCCTCCCCACTCAGTTGGCTTCACCTATTACTTTCTAACTTGTCCTCCTCTTCCACCCAGCCCCACACCTTCTCAATCTGGCACCGTTCTCCTTCCTTTCCAGTCCTGATGAAAGGTCTCGGGCCAAAACATCGACGGTTTACTCATTTCCATGGATGCTGCCTGACCTGCTGAGTCCTCCAGCATTATGTGCTGGGTTTCCAACTTCTGCAGAATATCTTGTGTTTATGAGTCATTGGTGAAGTTAGAACTTGTGAAAAGCGATACATAAACAAAGAGTGACAAACAGGCACTGTGCCAATGTGTAAATGATAATAAATAAATAATACTGAGAACAGGAGGCCTTGTAAGTCGGTCCACAGGTTGTGGAATCGGTTCAGAGTTGGGGTGAGTGAAGTGATCCACACTGGTTCAGGAGCCTGATGGTTGAGGGGTAATTACTGTTCCTGAACCTGGTGGTGTGGGACCTGAGGCTCCTGTACCTCCTTCCCGATGGCAGCAGTGAGAAGAGAGCATGGCCTGGGTGGTGGGGTTCTTGATGATGGATGCTGCTTTCTTGAGGTGAGTGAAGCTGTCCACACTGTACTCCTGCTGTAAAGTTGACAAATTTCACAACATATGCCAGTGATATTAAATCTGATTCTGATTATTATTTGCTTTAAATTTAGTGAGGTAGTGTGATGGGTTCATTTATGGGACGATGAACCTACTCTGGACCCTCTCCAATATCAGCACATCGTTTCCTCGTTAAGGGACTCAAAGCTGCTCAGAATACTCCAAGTTGGTTTTTGAAGAGCATTTGGCTTGTTGACATTATTTGAGGGAGGTTAATAAGGGAGAGAGTTTCCCGTCTCTTTGCTGTCAGTAGATTGTTTGTTCTACACTCCGGTCAGTAGGGGCTGGTAATGAGAGTGAGAGGCAGCTGCAGAGAGAGAAACCGGGAGAACTCGAGAGATCGACGAGTTAGAAACGGCGCCGATTGTCGGTGAAGTGACTGAATTTCAATTTCAGTGAGAAACTGTGAACTTCCATTTAACTTTGTGAGTCAATTTGAATTTAAATTTAAGTTGGAGCGACAAGGTCAGAACGAGTCCCCGAGTGAGTCACAGTGGGCTCACTTTCAAAAACCCTTTACCTCACGTTCTCGATACTTATTCATTCATTTTTCTTTTTGTGTTGATCTAGCTTATTGTCTTTTACACACTCAACACCTATAGCTATAAGGTATGGAGACTCAGTTGACACGTTTTACACGCCAGATCAAGACCTGTTTATTTAACCATCTCCTCCTCCTCCTCCCCCTTTCTCTCACCCTCAACCTCCCCTCCCTCGCCCTCCCTGCCTCTTTCTCTCCCTCCCCCTCCCCTTTCTCTCCCTCCCCTCCCCCTTTTTTCTCCCTCCTCCTCCCCATTCTCCTCTCCCCATTCTCCCCCTCCCCTTTCTCCCCCTCCCCCTTTCTCCCCCTCCCCTCTTTCTCCCCCTCCCCTCTTTCTCCCCCTCCCCCTTTCTCCCCCCCCTTTCTCTCCTTCCCCCTGTTTGTGCTACACTCCGGGCAGTAGATGGCGGTAATGAGAGTGGGAGGTAGCGGGAGAGAGAGAAAAAGAAACGGTAGAGAGCTTGAGAAAACGAGGAGTCAGAAAAAAGTGCCAATTGTCAGTGAAGTGAGTGAATTTCAGTTTCAGTGAGAATCTGAGCGAACTTATTTTCAACACTTTTTGTAGGGTTTCAGTTGCTGGGATTGCTGTTTCCATACCAGGTCCAGTCAGGATACACTCCACCGTGCATCTCTTGAAGTTTGTCAAAGTTTTAGATGATGAGTCGGATCTGCACAATCCAGGGAAGTAGAGGTTCTGTAGTGCCTTTTTCGTAATGACACTTTGGTGTTGGTCCCTGGGGAGGTCCTCTGCCCTGATAAAGCCAAGGAATTTACTGATAATACTGGTTACCTCTTCAGATGTCCATCGACAGCATTCTTACTGGCTGCATCACCGCCTGGTATGGCGGGGACGGGGGAGCTACTGCACAGGATCGAAGTAAGCTACAGAGAATTGTAAGCTTAGTCAGATCCATCATGGGCACTAGCCTCTGTAGTATCTCAGACATCTTCAAAGATCAATGCCACAGAAAGGGCATCCGTGAGAGATCACCTCAAAGCCAGTGTTAAGTTGTCTTCAAAGAGGGTGAACCCTCGCAAATAGGAAGGTCCCAATGGAGTACCTGGTAAGGCTCTGAAAACCTGTGCCAACTAACTGGTGTGAATATTCAAGGACATTTTCAACCTCACACTGCTACAGGCAGAAGTTCTCACTTGCTTCAAAAAGGCAACAATTATACCAGTGTCTAAGAAGAATAATGTGAGCTGCCTTAATGACTATCGCCCGGTAGCACTCACATCTACAGTGATGAAATGCTTTGAGAGGTTAGTCATGACTAGAGTGAACTTCAACCTCAGCAAGGACCTGGACCCATTTCAATTTGCCTATCGCTACAATAGGTTAACAGCAGATGCGTTCTCAATGGCTCTTCACATGGCTTTAGACCACCTGGACAACACAAACACTTACGTCAGGATGCTGTTCATCGACTATAGCTCAGCATTTAATTCCATCATTCCCACAATCCTGATTGAGAAGTTACAGAACCTGGGCCTCTGTACTTCCCTCTGCAATTGAATCCTTGACTTCCTAACCAGAAGACCACAATCTGTGTGGATTGGTGACAATATCTCCTCAGGAGTGTGTGTTTAGTCCACGGCTCTTCTCTCTATACCAATGGCTGTGTGGCTGGGCATAGCTCAAATACCATCTATAAATTTGCTGATGATACAACCATTGTTGGTAGAATCTCAGATGGAGATGAGGGTGCATACAGAGTGAGATATACCAACTAGTGGAGTGGTGTCACAGCAACAACCTGGCACTCAATGTCAGTTAGACAAAAGCTGATTGTGGACTTCAGGAAGGGTAAGACGAAGGAACACATACCAATCCTCATAGAGGGATCGGAAGTGGAGAAGAGTGAGCAGCTTCAAGTTCCTGGGTGTCAAGATCTCTGAGGACCTAACCTGGTCCCAACATATCGATGCAGTTATAAAGAAGATAAGACAGCGACTGTACTTTGTTAGGAGATTAAAGAGATTTGGGATGTCAACAAATATACTCAAAAACTTCCATAGATGTACAGTGGAGAGCACTCTGACAGGCTGCGTCACTGACTGGTTTGCAGGAGCTACTGCACAGGACCAAATAAAGCTGCAGAGATTTGTAAATTTAGTCGGCTCCAACCTGGGTAGTAGCCTACAAAGTACCTAGGACATCTTCCAGGAATGGTGTCTCAGAAAGGCAGCATTTATTATTAAGGACCTCCAGCACCCAGGGCATGCCCTTTTCTAACTGTTACCATCAGGTAGGAGGTACAGAAGCCTGAAGGCACACACTCAGCGATTCAGGAACAGCTTCTTCCCCTCTGCCATCTGATTCCTCAATGGACATTGAACCCATGAACACAACCTCACTTCATTTTTTAATTTCTATCTTTGCATTGCTTATTTAATTTAACTATGTCAAATTCTGTGAGAATCTTGCCAGCCAGGACTGTACACTGCTTCCCCAACAACAAGCCCTGGATCACCAGTGACCCGAAAGAGCTTTTGAATATGAAGAAGTAAGCCTTCAGGTCTGGAGATTGACAGATACTGAGGCAAGTATGTAGTGAACTGGGGATAAAGCTGAGGGAGTGGAAAGAGCCCTACAAGAGGAAGCTGGAGTACAAGCTCCAGCAGAATAGCATAATGGAAGTGTGGTTGGGCATGCAGCAGATCACTGGCCTCAAGGTTAAGGAAAGGAAGATGGAGGGCTGCCTGGATAGGGCCAACAAATTGAAGTTGTTTTTCAACAGGTTCACCACGGGACCTCCTGATGTCCCCTCCCCCACTTGCCCAGATCACACACCCTCCCTTCCCCCAAAGCCTTCTCCCTCCTCTCTGGTGAGCACTCGTGTTCTAAATCCCCAAAGTTTGGAGCCTCCTGCCTCCATGGGGATGACTGCCTTCCCCCGCCTGACTGCGACTGCAGGTCAGGTTAAGAGACGGCTGGAGAGACAATATCAAGGCAAGGCTGCTGGCCCAACAGTATCAGCCCCAGGGTACTGAAGGCCTGTGCGGCCAGCTGTCTGGTATTTTGCAGCACCTTTAAAATCTGAGTCAGGAAAAGATACTGATGCTATGGAAGATACCATAGTACAATAGTCTGTTTTATTGTTTTGTACATTAATATATGCACATTGGTAAATTATTATTGTGTATATTGTTATTCTATACTTTATTATTAGTTAATATTATTATATTTATTATTGTTAAGTGTGTTTTCAAATGTTGGTGCTGTAACAAAATAATTTCCCGCTCATGATTAAGAAAGTGCTTATTATTATTATATATTTACTGTAGTTCAGATTTTTCTCCATTGTTATGTATTGCATTGCACTGCTGCCGCAAAGTTAATATTAGAAACATAGAAAATAGGTGCAGGAGTAGGCCATTCGGCCCTTCCAGCCTGCACAGCCATTCAGTACGATCATGGCTGATCATCCAACTCAGAACCCTGTACGTGCCTTCTCTCCATACCCCCTGATCCCTTTAGCCACAAGGGCCATATCTAACTCCCTCTTCAATATAGCCAGTGAACTGGCCTCAACTGTTTCCTGTGGCAGAGAATTCCACAGATCCACCACTCTCTGTGTGAAGAAGTTTTTCCTCATCTCGGTCCTAAAAGGCTTCCCCTTTATCCTCAAACTGTGACTCCTCGTTCTGGACTTCCCCAACATCGGGAACAATCTTCCTGCATCTAGCCTGTCCAATCCCTTCAGGATTTTAGACGTTTCAATACTCTCAATCTTCTAAATTCCATTGAGTATAAGCCTAGTCGATCCAGTCTTTCATCATATGAAAGTCCTGCCATCCCAGGAATCAATCTGGTGAACCTTCTTTGTACTCCCTCTATGGCAAGGATGTCTTTCCTCAGATTAGGGGACCAAAACTGCACACAATACTCCAGGTGTGGTCTCACCAAGGCCTTGTACAACTGCAGTAGTACCTCCCTGCTCCTGTACTCGAATCCTCTTGCTATGAATGCCAGCGTGCCATTCGCCTTTTTCACTGCCTGCTGTACCTGCATGCCCACTTTCAATGACTGGTGTATAATGACACCCAGGTCTCGTTGCACCTCCCCTTTTCCTAATCGGCCACCATTCAAATAATAATCTGTTTTCCTGTTTTTGCCACCAAAGTGGATAACCTCACATTTATCCACATTAAATTGCATTTGCCATGAATTTGCCCACTCACCCAACCTATCCAAGTCACCCTGCATCCTCTTAGCATCCTCCTCACAGCTAACACTGCCGCCCAGCTTCGTGTCATCCGCAAACTTGGAGATGCTGCATTTAATTCCCTCATCTAAGTCATTAATATATATTGTAAACAACTGGAGTCCCAGCACTGAGCCTTGTGGTACCCCACTAGTCACTGCCTGCCATTCTGAAAAGGTCCCGTTTATTCCCACTCTTTGCTTCCTGTCTGCCAACCAATTCTCTATCCACATCAATACCTTACCCCAATACCATGTACTTTAAGTTTGCATACTAATCTCCTGTGTGGGACCTTGTCAAAAGCCTTTTGAAAATCCAAATATACCACATCCACTGGTTCTCCCCTATCCACTCTACTAGTTACATCCTCAAAAAATTCTATGAGATTCGTCAGATGTGACTTTCCTTTCACAAATCCATGCTGACTTTGTCCAATAATTTCACTGCTTTCCAAATGTGCTGTTATCACATCTTTGATAACTGACTCTAGCATTTTCCCCACCACTGATGTTAGGCTAACCGGTCTAAAATTCCCCGGTTTCTCTCTCCCTCCTTTTTTAAAAAGCGGGGTTACATTAGCCACCCTCCAATCCTCAGGAACTAGTCCAGAATCTAAAGAGTTTTGAAAAATTACCACTAACACGTCGACTGCACCTCTTCCTACAGATGCTGCCTGGCCTGCTGCGTTCACCAGCAACTTTGATGTGTGTTGCTTGAATTTCCAGCATCTGCAGAATTCCTGTTGTTTGCATCCACTATTTCTTGGACTACTTCCTTAAGCACTCTGGGATGCAGACCATCTGGCCCTGGGGATTTATCTGCCTTTAATCCCTTCAATTTACCTAACACCACTTCCCTACTAACATGTATTTCCCTCAGTTCCTCCATCTCACTGGACCCTCGGTCCCCTACTATTTCTGGAAGATTACTTATGTCCTCCTCAGTGAAGACAGAACCAAAGTAGTTATTCAATTGGTCTGCCATGTCCTTGCTCCCCATAATCAATTCACCTGTTTCTGTCTCTAGGGGACCTACATTTGTCTTAACCAATCTTTTTCTTTTTACGTATCTATAAAAGCTTTTACAGTCAGTTTTTATGTTCCCTGCCAGTTTTCTCTCATAATCTTTTTTCCCTTTCCTAATTAAGCCCTTTGTCCTTCTCTGCTGGACTCTGAATTTCCCCCAGTCCTCAGGTGAGCCACTTTTTCTGTCTAATTTGTATGCTTCTTCTTTGGAATTGATACTATCCCTAATTTCCCTCATCAGCCACGGGTGCACTACCTTCCTTGATTTATTCTTTTGCCAAACTGGGATGAACAATTGTTGTAGTTCATCCATGCGATCTTTAAATACTTGCCATTGCATATCCACCGTCAACCCTTTAAGTGTCATTTGCCAGTCTATTTTAGCTAATTCACATCTCATACCTTCAAAGTTACCCTTCTTTAAGTTCAGAACCTTTTTTTCTGAATTTACTATGTCACTCTCCATCTTAATGAAGAATTCCACCATATTATGGTCACTCTTACCCAAGGGGCCTCTCATGACAAGATTGCTAATTAACCCTTCCTCATTGCTCAATACCCAGTCTAGGATAGCTTGCTCTCTGGTCAGTTCCCTGACATGTTGGTTCAAAAAACCATCCTGCATTCATTCCAAGAAATCCTCTTCCTCAGCACCTTTACCAATTTGGTTCACCCAATCTGTATGTAGATTGAAGTCACCCATTATAACTGCTGTTCCTTTATTGCACACATTTCTAATTTCCTGTTTAATATCATCCCCAACCTCACTATTACTGTTAGGTGGCCTGTACACAACTCCCACCAGTGTTTTCTGCCCCTTAGTATTATGCAGCTCTACCCATATCGATTCCACATCCTTCCGGCTTATGTCCTTCCTTTCTATTGCGTTAATCTCCTCTCTAACCAGCAATGCTACCCTACCTCCTTTCCTTTCATGTCTATCCTCCTGAATATTGAATATCCCTGAATGTTGAACTCCCATCCTTGGTCACCCTGGAACCATATTAAACCTGATTCTGATTCTCCATTTAAGGAAGGGTATCACCCCCTCTGTAACCGTCATAAAGTTTACTGGAATGATACCAGGTGTGGAGAGGTTGCCTGTCAGATAATGCTCTCAGATATGGTAAAGCAAAGTGTGAAGGTCAAATTGAGTTTGTTGTCACGCACAGGAGCAAATGAAAAACTTGCTTACAGCAGCATTATGGGTATATCACAACATTCAGTAAACAAAAATCCAAAACTATTCAAGGGAAAAACACCAAAGGCCCATTGTGGTGCAACGTGGACACAGTTTTGCTGACTGATGTAGTGATTAGGGTTGTGCCCCTAGGTTCAAGAACAGAGTGATCGAAGGGAAGTAGCTGTTTCTGAACCCGGCAGTGCGGGATGTCAAGCTTCTGTACCTTCTGCCTGATGGGAGTTGTGAGAAGATGACACGGCCTGGATGCTGATGGATGTTACGTTTCTGAGGCGGCAGCTCCTGTGGATAGTGCGAATAGTGAGGGAAGGTATGTGTCCGCGATGTATTGGCTGAGTCCATTATACCCTGGAGCTTCTTGCGTTCCTGTACGTTCGAATTGCTGAACTAGACTGTGATGCAAGCAAGACACTTTCAACAGGACATCTGTAGAAGTTTGGAACTTGGAACTTGCAGAACATGATAAAGTTCAAAGCTCTAGGTAAATTTTATTATCAGAGTACCTATATGTCACCATATACAACCTTGAGATTCATTTACCTGCGGGAATACTCAGCAAATCTATAGAATCGTAACTGTAACAGGGTCGATGAAAGATCAGCCAGAGTGCAGAAGACAACAAACTGTGCAGATGCAAATATAAATAAATAGTAATAAATAACAAGAATATGAGATAACAAAATAAAGAGTCCTTAAAGTGAGATCATTGGATCATATCTCAATGGATGGGCAAGTGAACGTAGTTATCACCTTTGGTTCAAGGGCCTGATGGTTGAGGGGTAGTAACTGATCTTGAAACTAGTGGTGTGAGTCCTGAGGCTCCTGTATCTTCTGCCTGATGGCAGCAGTGGGAAGGGAGCACGGCCTTGGTGATGTGAGTCCTGAGGATGGATGCTGCTGTCATGTAGATGTGCTCAATGGTTGTGATGGCTTTACTCGTGATGTACTGGGCCGAATCCATCGCCTTTTGTAGAATTTTCCACTCAAAGGCACAGGTGTTTCCATACCAAGCTGTCATACAACCAGTCAATACACTCTGCACCACACATCTGTAGAAGTTTGTGAAAGTTTGTTGTACTGTATATTGATCCTGTTTATAGTTACTGTTCTAGAGACTTGCTAAGTATGCTCACAGAGAAAGAATCTCAGGGTTGTATGTGGTGACGTGTATGTACTCCGATCATACATTTTACTTTGAACTTTGACTGAAGAGATTGTCTGCCTGGAGTCAGTGGTTGCATAACCAGGACTTGTGATCTGCACCGGCTGCTCATACGACCACCAGCCCCTGCTCCCGTGGCTTCACGTGCCCCTGATCAGGGGGTGAAGCAGGTGCTACACCTTGCCCAAGGGTGCCCAGCAGGCTAGCGGAGGGAAGGAGCACCTCGCACCTCCTTCGGCAGAGGTGTATCCACCACCCCTTCCCCAGGATAGTGGAGTCTAAATTAGAGGGGAGAGATTTGAAGGGGATTTTAGAGACAAGGTTTTGGTGGGTCTCGGGAATGAGCAACGGGGGGAGATGGGTGAGGATGGAGTGGGAGGTGAACAGATGTGCCAGGAATGGACTGACCAAGGGACAGCACCTGGTGGTGGGGCAGAGTGGCCTCCGCTCATTAATCACTGACAACGTTCCAAGATCGCCGACTGGCGGCAGGGTTCAGTTGGTAATTATCAAAGGCTGTGTCAGTGCCGACGGATTCCAGGAAAAGGCCACTCTCGTCCCGGAACAAGGGGGCTTTCGGAGAGAGAGAGGATGTGTTGTACTCCACACCACTTCTCTACTCTCCTCCCTCTCCCCCTCCTCTGTAACCATCTATACTACTACAAGTTTGTGTGATCTTTGCCAGAGTACACCCCTCCCTGTCTCTGTAACCCCTCCCTCTCCAACGGCCCTCCCTGCCTCTGTAACGGCCTCCAGCCCCTGCACCCCTCCACATCTCTGTGACCCTCCATCTGGTCCCAATATCTCTCCTTTCTGAAACTCCCCTTCCCCATCTCTATGACCCCTCCCTGTGTCTCCATCACCCTTCCCCGTCTCTTTAAGACCCACCAGCAGGAGACCAACACCCCTCACTGTCTGTCTCTATAACCCCCATCTTTCCCTCTCCCTGTCTGAGGTAAGCCCTTTCTCTTTCACTTTCTTTCTGTCAAAGGAAGCTTCACTCTCCTCACACCCCTCCCCCGGGTAAGAAATGACAGCTGAGGGGTGGGGAGTAGGTTGTAGCTGATTAATCCTGTTCTGCTGTTGAGAACCGGCGTGACTGGATATCACCTGTGGAACGTTGCTGCTGTCTGCCTGGTGCAGGAATGTCTTCCACCGGTGAGTACACGCCTGGTCGGGTGGTGGGGGGAACCTGGCTCTGGGGGTGTCCCGAGACCCTTGTGTTGGGACCCCCATATCGCACTCTCCCTCTCTCAACATCTGTCTCGCTCCCTCTATTCCTCTCTCACTAACTCTTCTCACCCGCTCTCCTTTCTCTCTCTCTCCCTCACCTCTCCCTCCCTCTCTCTCTCTCTCCCCCCTCTCCCTCTCGTCTCCCCACCTGCTTTCCTCACTCTCCCCATGTTTCGATCCTTCTATCCCACTCGCTGCCCTCCCTCTCTCACTACCTCCTCTCTCCCCGTATTCTCTCTCTCGCTCCTTTCTCTCCTTTCTCCCCCTCTCTCTCTCCCCCTCTACCCTCTCCCTTTCTCCCTTCTCTCCCTTTCACACTCCTTTCGCTCTCCCTTCCCCTCACCCCACTCTCTTCCCCCTCTCGCCACTGTCTCTTGCCCCTCCCCCCAGCTGTGGGACGAGGGTGAGCCTTTCTCCCGGAAACCACAGCACAGACACACCCTTGTAAGAATCTCAGCCAGTCCCTGCCCCCACTCGGCAATCTGGGAATGTTGCCAGTGATTAACGAGTGGAGGCCGCTCCATCCCCACCATCCAGTGCTGTCCCTTTGGTCAGTATATTCCCGGCCAGCGGCTATGGGCTTGCAGCGTTCCCAGATTCCAGAGGAAAGGTGCCAGAATGCCAGCTGATTCCGGGAAATGAGACTCCCCTTCCGGGAATCATCAAGAGTTGGGATGTGGGTAAAGGGGAGGATACAGAGGGAGAGAGAAATAGGGGAGGGGGAAGGGAGCGACAAAGGGAGGTGAGGATGGAGGGAAGGGAGGTGGGAGAAGGGGTGGGGGTGAGAGAAGGGGTGTATGGAAGCGACTGAACTGGATGTTTGGAAGATGATTTGGGCCCCAGGCTGAATCGGAAAGGTCAGGTACAGGCCGAATCAAGGTGGTGCAGTCCAGGCTATCGAAGATTTAGCACTGGACCCGATTGAAAATGTCAGGGTGTCGAGGTCCGAGGTGAGGGATGGGCTGGTTCAGGTCACTGCTCCATGACGTTTGCTTGGCTCTGCACTGAAGTAAGGGTCTGTGGACAAAGTGCTTGGGGACTTCAGTTCTGAACATCATTTGTTTGTGTTTATTGTTTGCAGGATTTCTGCTTTATTTCTCTTTTTGCTCATTGGATGTGTGATGATCTTTTTTAAGGGTTTTATTGGGTATCTTTGTTTTGTGGCTGCTGTAAGGAGACAAATCTCAAGCTTGTATAGCGAGTATAGGTATATTCTGATAAAAAATGTACTTTGGAATCTTTGAGAGAGGGAGGATATCATGAAGCTGGAGAGGGAGCTTTCATTTAAAATGCTGGCGGAACTGAGCAGGTCAGGCAGCATCTATGGAAAACGTACGGGCTGAGACCCCCGAAATGTTGACTGTACTATCATTGAACCCTCCGACAAACTTTGTACATCTATAAGTCATAAGAGCCGAATTAGGCCGTTCGGCCCATTGAGTCTGCTCCACCATTTCACCATGGCTGACTCATTTCCTGCTCAGCCCCATTCTCCTGCCTTCTCCCCGTAATCTTCCACACCGTGACTGATGAAGAATGTACCAAGCTCCACCTTAAATGCCCCCAGTGACCCAGCCTCCACTGTTGCCTGTGGCAATGAATTCCACAGATTTACCACCCTCTGGCTGAAGAAATTCCTGCTCATCTCTGTTCTAAATGGACATCCCTCTATTTTGAGAGTGTACACTCTGGTCCTAGACTGCACCGCCACAGGAAACCTCCTCTCCATGTTCACTGTATCAGGGCCTTTCAACATTCAATAGGTTTCAATAACATCCCCCCTCATTCTTCTGAATTCCAATGAGTACAGGCCCAAAGCTATCAAAAGCCCCTCATATGATGACCCTTTCCTGGAATCATTCTCGTAAACCTCCTTTGAATCCTCTCCAATGTCAGCAGATCCTTTTTCAGATAAGGCCCCCAAAACTACCGACGATTCTCCAAGTGAGGCCTCACCAGTGCCTGATTAAGCCTCAACGTTACGTCCTTGCTTTTATGTTTTAGTCCTTTCAAAATGATTGCTACCATTTACCTTCCTCGCCACAGACTCAAGCTGAAAATTAACCTTTAGAGAATCCTGCATGAGGTCTCCCAAGCCCCTTTGTACCTTGGATTTTTGTATGTTCTCTTTATTTAGAAAATAGCGTATGCTTTTATTCCTTGCAGTAACGTTCATGAGCATTTAGGTTCAAAGCAAATGTATTATCAAAGTATATATTTGCCACCATATACAACCCTGAGATTCGTTTTCTTGTGGGCATACTCAACAAGTATACAGAATAATAACTAGAGGAGAATTAATGAAAGACCACCCAATTAGGGCATTAAACCAAAGAACAGATAACAAGTTGCACAAACACAAAAAGAAGAAATAATAAATAAATAAGCGGGAACATGAGATGAAGAGCTCTTGAAAGTGGGTCCATAGGTTTCGGGAAGAGTTCAGTGATGGGGCAAGTGAAGATATCCCCTCTGATTCAAGGGCCTGATGTTTGGGGTAGTGACTGTTCCTGAACCTGCTGGTGTGAGTCCTCCCTTCACTGGGTTTCAGTGAGATCCCCACACCTCAGTTCTTCCCTCTTGCAGGGATGAGGTTCTGTTGCCATTTCCATAGCTCTGGGGTTTTATGGGAAGGCGTTGCTAGCCCTATGTTCAACCCTCTTCCTTTCACAGCCGGGTTTGTGACCGTCCGCAGGGGTGTCTTAACTCATGGTCTTAATATTTATTATTTATTTTGTTATTATTACCATTTCTATAACTTGCCTTTTTCATATTGGTCGATTTTCCCAGTTTTTGTTATGTGATGTTTTCTATTCTTTCTAATGTGTTTCTTACTCTTTACTGTGAATGCCCTCAAAAATGATGAATCTTGGGGTAGTCTATGGTGATGTATACATTATTTACTTTAAACTCTGGAAAGAATGGCAGTGGACAGGCCGTGGTGAAGAGCATTTTTGAGTGAAGTTTCCCTTTGGTTCAGGAGCCTGTTAGTTGAGGGGTAATAACTGTTCCTAAAACCGAGTCTTTCTCTCAACTATGGGCTCCAGGGCTTCATTGATCTTGAATTTGTTTCCTCAGATGTGGACAGCGAAGCTGCCCTGGAGTCCCCTCGTCCAGACAATGATGTGTCGTTGCCATCACCGAGAGCCTCTAGGCCGCAGGACGTGCAGGATCAGGTGGGTCAGGGAGGAGTGGGGTAGACACATCTGGTGAAACGATGTGAGCTCAGTACGCAACAGGGGGCGGTGGTGGGGGAGGAGACCATTAAACAGCACGGGCGTTGACCAGACCCTGGGTGTGGCATCACATGGGCGTCCAACTCGCAGGTCAAATGGGAGAGAGGCCAGAGGTGTGGGTGTGGTCAGTTGTCAGGCTGGTGGACTGGCGAGGGGGTTGGGGGTCCTGTCACCAGTGAGACCAGAGGTTGAGGCCTAGTTTTCAGGGTCCCACTATTGGTGAGTCCAGTGTTCATAGTCTTTGGTTCAGGTTCTCATTCATTGTTGTCTGTGAGTCCTACATTGATACTAGATATTGAGGTCCAAAGACCAGTAGGAAGCCTGGGTCAAGGCCCAAAGGCCAGACAGCGGTCCGGGTCAAGGCCTGAAGACTGGTAGGAGGCCAGGGTCGAGGCCTGAGTCCAGGCCTGAAGACCTGTAGGAGGCTCAGACACTGGTTAGAGGCAGAGGCCAGATGGTGGTCTGGGTCAAGGCCCAATTGAGGCACAAACATAGCATGCCCACAACTCACTAACCCTAACCCAAATGTCTTTGGAATGTGGAAGAAATCCACATGGTTGTAGGGAGAACATACAGTGGGAAGCGGGCAGGGAGATAGGACCCGTGGTTTGGAAAAGGGGAAGGGAACGGGAAACACCAGAGAGACATTCTGTACTGATCAATAAACCAATTATTTGGAATCAGATGACCTTGCCTGGTGTCTCAGGGCTGGGTGTGTCTGCTCCCACACCCCTGGCACTCGCTCCCTGCCACCTGTTCCACACCCCTCCACCCTCGCCATTCCCAACACCCTTTGTTCCCAGGGACCCTGTGATCTCCGTCTCAGAGGCCGACCTTAGGCTGTCTTTAAAGAGAGTGAACCCTCGCAATGTGGAATGCCCCAATAGAGTACCTGGCAAGGCTCTGAAAACTTGCACCAACCAACTGACGGGAGTATTCAAGGACATTTTCAACCTCTCACTGCTATGGGCAGAAGTTCTCACGCTTCAAAAAGGCAACAATTATGCCAGTGCTTAAGAAGAAAAATGTGAGCTGCCTTAATGACTATTGCCCAGTAGCACTCACATTGACAGTGATGAAATGCTTTGAGAAGTTGGTCATGACTAGACTGAACTCCTGCCTCGGTAAGAACCTGGACCCATTGCAATTTGCCTATCACCACAATAGGTCAACGGTAGGCACAATCTCAATAGCTCTTCACAGGGCCGTAGACCACCTGGACAATACAAACCCCTGTGTCAGGATGCAGTTCATTGACTATAGCTCAGCATTGAACACCATCATTCCCATGATCCTGATTGAGAAGTTACAGAACCTGGGCCTCTGTACCTCCCTCTGCAACTGGATCCTCGACTTCCTAACCACAAAACCACGATCTTTGTGGATTGGTGATAATATCTCCTCCTCGCTGATGATCAACACTGGTGCACCTCTCTCTGTAGCCGCGACTGTGCGGCTAGGCATAGCTCAAATACCATCTATAACTTTGCTGATGATACAACCATTGTTGGTAGAATCTCAGATGGAGACAAGAGGGCGTACAGGAGTGAGATATGCCAACTAGTGGAGTGGTGTTGCAGCAACAACCTGGCAGTCAACGTCAGCAAGACGAAAGAGCTGATTGTCGATTTCAGAAAGGGTAAGATGATAGAACATATACCAATCCTCATAGAGGGATCGGAAGTGGAGAGAGAACAGTTTTAAGTTCCCGGATGTCAAAATCTCTGAGGACCTAACCTGGTCCCAACATATCGATGCAGTTATAAAGAAGACAAGACAGCGACTGTACTTCATTAGGAGTTTGAAGAGATTTGGTATGTCAACAAAAACAATCAAAACCTGTAGATGTACCGTGGAGAGGATTCTGACAGGCTGTATTCTATGTGGTATGGGAGAGGGGGGCTACCGCTCAGGACCGAAAGAAGCTGCAGAGGGTTGTAAATTTAGTCAGCTCCATCTTGGGCATTAGCCTATAAAGTACCATGACATCTTCAAGGAGTGGGGTCTCAGAAAGGCAGTGTCCATTATTAAGGACCCCCAGCACCCAGGGTGTGCCCTGTTCTCATTGCTACAATCAGGAAGGAGGTACAGAGCCTGAAGGCACACACTCAGCGATTCAAGAACAGCTTCTTCCCCTCTGCCATCCGATTCCTAAATGGACATTGAACCCGTGAACACTACCTCACTTTTTTAATATATATTATTTCTGTTTTTGCATGATTTTAAGTCTATTCTATATATGTATATTGTAATTGATTTATTTATTCTTCTAGATTATGTATTGCATTGAACTGCTGCTGCTAAGTTAACAAATTTCACGACCCATGCTGGTAATAATAAATCTGATTCTGATTTATAAACTGGCTCTCCGTTCCATGTTGACAAATACAGTAGTGTGCAAAAGTCCCGTTCACCCTAACAATAGAAAATCTGCAGATGCTGGAAATCCAAGCAACACACACAAAATGCTCCTGTTCACACTCGCTATCTACATGTGCCTAAAGCTTTTGCACGTTACTGTATAAACTTGTTACAGGCAGCGGCAGGATTTGAACCCAGATTACTGGCACTGTAAAGGCGTTACGCGAACCGCTAAACTACTGCAGATTAATTCGTTGAAGTTATTCAGGGGTTTGTAGGTAATGGTGGGACAGAAATGTGATGTGATATTTCCTGTATTCTATCTCACAGGATGACCGCTACAACATGTCCGGTGTAAGGAAGGCCTTCATCCTCTGTGTCACAGAGCAGAGAGAAGGGGCCAAAATAGATTTGCGTAATCTCAAGGATATATTGCAGACCCTGGATTTCGAAGTGACTGAGTGTATCAATCCGACTGGCAAGGTGAGGTATTTTCATAGTATTTGTTCACTGTATAGGGTCCACATTTCCGAGGATCTCACCTGGTTCCTGGACTCCTCCATCCTGATCAAAAAGGCACAACAGCACCTTTATTTCCTGCGGAGCATGAAAAAAGCTCACCTCTGTCCCAGGATACTGACGGACTTTTACCGCTGTTCCACTGAGAGCATACTCAGCAACTGCATCTCAGTGTGGTATGGCAATTGTCCCGTATCGGACTGCAAAGCACTCCAGCATGTGGTGAAAACTGCCCAGCAGATTATCGGCACCCAATTGCCCACCATTGAGAACATCTACCATAAACACTGCCTGGGCAGGGCGAAAAGCAATATCAGGGATGCATCTCATCCTAACTATGGACTTTTTACTCTTCTCCCATCCGGTAGGTGCTACAGGAGCCTCCGTTCCCGCACCAGCAGGCACAGGAAGAGCTTCTTCCCTGAGGCTGTAACACTATTGAACCTCACATCACAGCGCTAAGCAGTATTGCATCTGTATTGTGCTGTCTCAGTACTTTTATATTTGTGTGCTGTCGCACTTACTTTTATTCACAGTTATTTTGTAAGTAACACTATTCTTTGCATTTCTGGTCAGGTGCTAAATGCATTTCATTGGCATTGTATCTGTACCCGGCACAATGACAATAACACCTGCAAGAAGTGCATCCAGCTGCAGCTCCTAACAAACCGCGTTAGGGAACTGGAGCAGGAGCTGGATGACCTGCGGATCATTCGGGAGAATGAGGAGATTATAGGTAGTAGCTACAGGGAGGTAATTATGCCAAAGGAGCAGAGGACAGGAAATTGGGTCACTGTCAGGCGAGGGAAGAGGAAAGGGCAGGCAGAGCAGGGTTCCCCTGTGGCCATTCCCCTCAACAACAAGTATACCGCATTGGATACTGTTGGGGGGGGATGACTTACCTGGGACAAGCTGCAGTAGCTGGATCTCTGGCACTGAGTCTGGCTCTGCAGTGCAGAAGGGAGGGTGGAAAAAGAGGAGAGCAGTAGTGATAGGGGACTCGATTGTTAGAGGTGCAGATAGGAGGTTCTGTGGTCGTGACAGAGAATCCAGGATGATTTGTTGCCTCCCGGGTGCCAGGGTCAAGGTTGTCTCTGATCGATTGCATGACATTCTGAAGTGGGAGGGTGATCAGCCAGATGTCGTGGTGCACATTGGTACCAATGACATAGTAAGGAAGAGTGAGGAGGTCCGGGAGAGTGAGTATAGAGAGCTTGGTAGGAAGTTGAAAAGCAGGACCTCGAGGGTGGTAATCTCAGGATTGCTACCTGTGCTACGTACCAGTGAGGGTAAGAATAGGATGCTCTGGAGGATGAACAAGTGGCTGAGGAACTGGTGTAGGGGGCAGGATTTCAGATTTCAGGATAATTGGGACCTCTTCTGGGGCAGCTGGGACCTGTACAAGAGAGACGGTTTACACTTGAACTACAGGGGGACCAATATCCTTTCAGGGAGGTTTGTTAGTGCTATTGGGGAGGCTTTAAACTAGATTTGCAGGGGGATGGGAACCAGAGTGCCAGAGCCGACAGTAGGGCTGGGGTGAAAATAAATGATGTTAAAAGTTCAAACAAATCCGCTAATAGAAAGGTTGTGAGTGGTGGTAAAAATCTTCTGAGGTGTAAATATTTCAATGCTAGGAGTATTGCGGGGAAGGCGGATGAGTTGAGGGCGTGGATTGATATGTGGAGTTATGACGTTATAGCAATTAGTGAAACTTGGCTACAGGAGGGGCAGGACTGGCAGCTTAATATTCCAGGGTTCCGATGTTTCAGATGTGATCGAGGCAGAGGAATGAAAGGTGGGGGAGTAGCATTGCTTGTTAGGGAAAATATTACTGCAGTGCTCAGGCAGGACAGATTAGAGGGCTTGTCTACTGAGTTCCTATGGGTGGAGCTGAGAAACAGGAAAGGTATGGCCACATTAGTGGGGTTGTATTATAGACCACCCAATAGTCAGCGAGAATTGGAGGAGCAAATCTGCAGAGAGACAGCAGGGAACTGCAGGAAACATAAGAGTGTGGTGGTAGGGGATTTTAATTTTCCACATATTCGTTGGGACTCCCATACTGTTAGGGGTCTAGATGGGTTAGAGTGTGTAAAATGTGTTCAGGAAAGTTTTCTAAATCAGTATATAGCGGTACCAGCTAGAGGGGATGCAATATTAGATCTCCTATTAAGAAACGAGTTAGGACAAGTGACGGAAGTGTGTGTAGGGGAGCACTTCGGTTCCAGTGAATCATAACACCATTAGTTTCAACCTGATCATGGATAAAGATAGATCTGATCCTAGGGTTGAGGTTCTAAACTGGAAGAAGGCCACATTTGAAGAAATGAGAAAGGATCTAAAAAGTGTGTATTGGGACATGTTGTTCTCTGGCAAGGATGTGATCGGTAAGTGGGAAGCCTTCAAAGGAGAAATTTTGAGAGTGCAGAATTTGTATGTTCCTGTCAGGATTAAAGGCAAAGTGAATAGGAATAAGGAACCTTGGTTCTCAAGGGATATTGCAACTCTGATAAAGAAGAAGAGAGAGTTGTATGGCATGTATAGGAAACAGGGAGTAAATAAGGTGCTTGAGGAGTATAAAAAGTGCAAGAAAACACTTAAGAAGGAAATCAGGAGGGCTAAAAGAAGACATGAGGTTGCCTTGGCAGTCAAAGTGAAGGATAATCCAAAGAGCTTTTACAGGTATATTAAGAGTAAAAGGATTGTAAGGGATAAAATTGGTCCTCTTGAAGATCAGAGTGGTTGGCTATGTGCAGAACCAAAAGAAATGGGGGAGATCTTAAATGGTTTTTTTGCATCTGTATTTACTAAGGAAACTGGCATGAAGTCTATGGAATTAAGGGAAACAAGTAGTGAGATAATGGAAACTGTACAGATTGAAAAGGAGGAGGTGCTTGCTATCGTGAGGTAAATTAAAGTGGATAAATCCCCAGGACCTGACAGGGTATTCCCTCGGACCTTGAAGGAGACTAGTGTTGAAATTGCAGGGGCCCTGGCAGATATATTTAAAATGTCGGTGTCTACGGGTGAGGTGCTGGAGGATTGGAGAATGGCTCATGTTGTTCCGTTGTTTAAAAAAAGATCAAAAAGTAATTTGGGAAATTATAGGCCGGTAAGTCTGACGTCGGTGGTGGTTAAGTTATTGGAGGGAGTACTAAGAGACAGAATCTACAAGCATTTGGATAGACAGGGACTTATTAGGGAGAGTCAACATGGCTTTGTGCGTGGTAGGTCATGTTTGACCAATCTATTGGTGTTTTTTGAGGAGGTTACCAGGAAAGTGGATGAAGGGAAGGCAGTGGATGGTGTCTACATGGACTTCAGTAAGGCCTTTGACAAGGTCCCGCATGGGAGGTTAGTTAGGAAAATTCAGTCGCTAGGTATACATGGGGAGGTGGTAAATTGGATTAGACATTGGCTCGATGGAAGAAGCAGAGAGTGGTAGTAGAGAATTGCTTCTCCGAGTGGAGGCCTGTGACTAGTGGTGTGCCACAGGGATCAGTGCTGGGTCCATTGTTATTTGTCATCTATATCAATGATCTGGATGATAATGTGGTAAATTGGATCAGCAAATTTGCTGACGATACAAAGATTGGAGATGTAGTGGACAGTCAGGAAGGTTTTCAAAGCTTGCAGAGGGTCTTGGACCAGCTGGAAAAATGGGCTGAAAAATGGCAAATGGAGTTTAATACAGCCAAGTGTGAGGTATTGCACTTTGGAAGGACAATCCCAAGTAGAACATACAGGGTAAATGGTAAGGCACTGAGGAATGCAGAAGAACAGAGGGATCTGGAAATACAGATACAAAATTCCCTAAAAGTGGCGTCACAGGTCGATAGGGTCGTAAAGAGAGCTTTTGGTACATTGGCCTTTATTAATCAAAGTATTGAGTATAAGAGTTGGAATGTTATGATGAGGTTGTATAAGCATTGGTGAGGCCGAATCTGGAGTATTGTGTTCAGTTTTGGTCACCAAATTACAGGAAGGATATTAATAAGGTTGAAAGAGTGCAGAGAAGGTTTACAAGGATGTTGCCGGGACTTGAGAAACTCAGTAACAGAGAAAGGTTGAATAGGTTAGGACTTTATTCCCTGGAGCGTAGAAGAATGAGGGGAGATTTGATAGAGGTATATAAAATTATGATGGGTATCGATAGAGTGAATGCAAGCAGGCTTTTTCCACTGAGGCAAGGGGAGAAAAAAACCAGAGGACATGGGTTAAGGGTGAAGGGGGAGAAGTTTAAAGGGAACATTTGGGGAGACTTCTTCACACAGAGAGTGGTGGGAGTGTGGAATGAGCTGGCAGACGAGGTGGTAAATGCGAGTTTTTTTTTTGACATTTAAGAATAAATTGGACAGATACATGGATGGGAGATGGGAGGTGTATGGAGGGATATGGTCCGTGTGCAGGTCAGTGGGACTAGGCAGAAAATGGTTCTGCACAGCCAAGAAGGGCCAAAAGGCCTGTTTCTGTGCTGTAGTTTTTCTATGGTTTCTAAATTGAATCTAATCTAATCTAATATTTCTCACTCACTCTTAGAGAAATTGGGGGGGCATATCACCTGTTTTCCTCCCCCCCCCCCCCCCCCCCCCGTGTTGGCAAAGGGATTCTCAGATTTGAGAAGGGTCGAAATCGGAACGACTTTGTTATTGTCACGTGAACAGTGAGGAGGAGATGGTCACCTCTTTGTACACTGTGGCTTTGTGAAGAGGGTCTGGATAAGGCAGCAGGGATCTACAAGTTGCTACGAGAAAGACAAAGAAGGACCGGCTGTGATGAAATGGTGAAGTAGACTTGATGGGCTAAATGGCCTAATTCTGCTCCTGTATCTTATGGTCAGACCCCGGCACCTGCTTGGCAGAGGACTTGTCTGGTCTTCTGGGAGGGTAGGGGCGGGGGGACACGCAGTGACAGACAACGAGTGAGTACCCCGGTGAAGGACGCCCAAAGCATGCTTAAGCCAGTTCCATTTGTCTGTACTTGGCCCGTGTCATAAGACACCACCCACCACGTGACAATTAACCAATTTACTAACTTATCGTTTTCTGTTTGTACGACTTCAATTTATTGAAAAGATCTGTATGGATGGGAAACAATTCAAATGTTTAGACTGTGCTTGTTGTTCTGTACTTAATATTTCAGTAATCTTGTATATATACTGGCTGATTAAGCATTCTTGTTCTTTTAAGTAATCCATTACAGGTTGTATGTATAAATACGTGAATTGCATACTACTGTCATATCGCATACAGTTTGCCCACTACAGAAAGGATGTTGAGGCTTTGGAGAGGGTGCAGAGGAGGTTTACCAGAATACTGCCTGGTTTAGAGGGCGTATGCTATCACGAGAGGCTGGATAAACTTGGGTTGTTTTCTCTGGAGTGCCGGAGGCTGAGAGGAGATCTGATATGTGAGGCATCAATAGAGTAGATGGGGAGTATCTGTTTCCCAGGGTTGAGATGTTTAATACCAGAAGGGCATGCATGAAAGTGAGAGGGGGTAGGTTCAAAGGGGTAAGTTTTTTACTCAGTGCCTGGAATGTGCTCCCTGGTATGGTGGGAGAGGCAAATATATTAGAGGTTTCTAAGAGCAGTTTGAATTGGCACATAAATGTGCGGAAGATGAAGGGATATGGACTTTGTGTAAGTAGGAGGGAATAGTGCTTGGGTGTATTCTTTTTAATTTTTAGCTGGTTCAGCACAACATTGTGGGCCGAATGGCCTGTTCCTGTGCTGTATCTTCTATGTTCTATCATGCTACCATGTGAAACGTGCACACCTTGCATAAAGTAAACCCAAAGTTCCCCGACTCCTGTGTCTTCATTTGAATTAATCTAATGTTTTGAAATGACAAACCTGTACTTGCTCAGCATCTGAACCAAGTTTGGATGCAGGGCGAGGAGCAATAGTCTCACGAGCCGTGGCCAGAGGGGCAGTAAACAAGGGCATTCACACCTTGGCTCTTCACGCAGGAAATCATCTCCTCCCTGGAGAAGTACCGTGACAGCATCGAGGACGAAGTCTGCTGCTCCTTCGTGTTCATTCTGGCGCATGGATCGGAGGGCAAGGTTAAGGGTCGTGACAAAAAAGAGGTTGACCTTGAGGAGATCTTCGACATGTTCAACAACGAGGAGTGTTGTAGTCTGCAGCAGAAGCCCAAGGTGTTCGTCATCCAAGCCTGCAGAGGAGGTGAGAACAGAGAGAGAGACACACAAAGATAGAGAGAGAAAGAGAGGAAAAAAAAAGAGACAGAGAGTGACACAGACAGAGAGACCGGGAGAGAGGGAGACAGAGAGGGAATGACAGATAGACAGAGAGACGGGGGACAGACAGAGAGAGTGACAGAGAGGGACAGATAGACAGCCGGAGAGAGAGAGAGAAAGGTGAGATGGGGAGAGGCAGGCAGTCAGAGAAAGAGACAGAGAGACTGTGTGAGAGAGGCAGAGATATGAGATATGACAGGCAGACAGACACTTGGTGTGAGAGAGAGAGAGAGAGAGAGAGAGAGACTGAGAGGAGAGCAGGAAAGAGAGAGAGTAATACGAGAGTGAAAGGGAAGATGAGATGAGGAAACAGGCTGAGAGGAAAAGGGAATGAGAAGGGATGGGAAGGGTGAACAGGGAAAATGTGGAACAAGCAACTTGGGGGAACTTCGGCAAACCCACTACATGCCTCACCACACCCAACTACATAACGGGGGTGAGAGAGGGTAGAGACAGAGAGAGGTGAGGGAAATGGAGAGAGAGAGAGAAAGAGACAGAGAGGGAGAGATACAGGGGTCTCAGGACCATTTCCAAATGCAGCTTTCCCCAATCGCCCAGACATGTACTCGCTGGTAGAAGACATTCCTGAACTACTGAGACAGGACCAACATCCCCCAGACAACAGGAAGATGTGCCCTGTCTCAATACTGGCACAGGGTTAATCAGGGTGGGGTGAGGTGAGGGGGATGGAGTGAGGAGGTGTTGGAGTGGGGGGTAGGGTGAGGGGGATGCGGTGGGGGTGTTGGGGTCAAGGGGATGAAGTGAGGGTGTTGGGGTGAGGGGGATAGGGGATGGGAGTTAGGGTGAGGGGGATGGAGTGAGGGTGTTGGGGTGAGGGGGATGGGGTGAGGGTGTTGGGGTGAGGGGGATAGGGGATGGGGGTAGGGTGAGTGGGATGGGGTGAGGGGGATGCGGTGGGGGTGTTGGGGTCAAGGGGATGGAGTGAGGGTGTTGGGGTGAAGGGGATAGGGGACAGGGTTAGGGTGAGGGTGTTGGGGTGAGGGGGATGGGGGTGGGGTGAGTGGGATGGAGTGGCTTTCCCTGAGGCCCACAGGACCAGGAATTCTGCTAGTTGGATCAGGATGAGACGTATTTGTTGCTTCCTGCATTCAATATACTCCAGGCTCATCCTGTCTCTCGATTGCAATTCCTGCTCTCTCCACTCACCCCTTGGCACCTCTCATGGCTGGAATTTTCTCAGGGCGGCACGGTTATCGTGACACCATTGCAGTGCCAGTGACCCGGGTTCGATCACTGTCAGTAAGGAGTTTCTCCGCTCTCACGAAACCGCTTGGGAGCAAATTCCATGCATTTACCACCCTCAAGAAGGGAAGGAATTTTTCATCCCATTTCAAATTGCTTTGGTTGTGCCCTGAGCCCCACCCCCACCCCCACCCAGAGACAAAAGAAACAAACCCCTCCCAGGGTTTACACACAACCTGTTCTTTGCAAGTATGTGATGGGACAGTGTGGAGGGAGATTCACTCTCTGTCTGACCCTGGGAGTGTGCGATGGGACAGTGTGGAGGGAGCCTCACTCTGTGTGTGACCCCGGGAGTGTGTGATGGGACAGTGCGGAGGGAGTTTCATTCTCTGTCTGACCCCGGGAGTGTGTGATGGGACAATGTGGAGGGAGTTTCACTCTCTGTCTGACCTCGGGAGTGTGCAATGGGACAGTGTGGAGGGAGCCTCACTCTGTGTGTGACCCCGGGAGTGTGCGATGGGACAGTGTGGAGGCAGCTTCACTTTGTGTCTGATCCCAGGATTGTGTGATGCAACAATGTAGAGGGAATTTCACTGCGTGTCTGACCCCAGGAGTGTGTGATGGGACAGTGTGGAGGGAGCTTCACTCTGTGTCTGAACCCAGGAGTGTGTTATGGGACAGTGTGGAGGGAGACTCCTCCGTGTCTGACCCCGGGAGTGTGTGATGGGACATTGTGGAGGGAGTTTCATTCTCTGTCTGACCCCGGGAGTGTGTGATGGGACAATGTGGAGGGAGTTTCACTCTGTGTCTGACCCCAGGAGTGTGTGATGGGACGGTGTGGAGGGAGCTTCACTGTGTGTGTGACCCCAGGAGTGTTGTGATGGGACAGTGTGGAGGGAGCCTCACTCTGTGTCTGACCCTGGGAGTGTGTGATGGGACGGTGTGGAGGGAGTTTCACTCTGTGTCTGACCCCGGGAGTGTGTGATGGGACAGTGTGCAGGGAATTTCACTCTTTGTCTGACCCCAGGAGTGTGTGATGGGACAGTGTGGAGGGAGCTTCACTTGGTGTCTGACCCCGGGAGTGTGTGATGCAACAGTGTAGAGGGAATTTCACTGCGTGTCTGACCCTAGGAGTGTGTGATGGGACAGTGTGGAGGGAGCTTCACTCTGTGTCTGACCCTGGGAGTGTGCGATGGGACAGTGTGGAGGGAGCTTCACTCTGTGTCTGACCCCGGGAGTGTGTGATGGGACAGTGTGGAGGGAGCTCTATGTCTGACCTTGGGGGTATGCGATGGGATGGGACAGTGTGGTAGGAGTTTTTCTCTGTGTTCGACTGTGGGATTGTGTGATAGGTCGGTGTGGAGGGAATTTTTACTTTATGTCTGGCTCTGGGATTGTGTGATGAGATATATAATGGAAAGTTTTGATGTATTTTTCTAGAGAAAAAAGACCATGGTTCTGATTTGGCCGGCTTCCGTGCTTTGCCTTCGGAACCTGAGAAACTCCCGATGGTTTCGGACACCTTTGTCGTGTACCCCTCACGACCAGGTTAGTTGTCTCCTTGCTCCATCGTCGATCCCAATCCACCTTGAGTCTACTCTTCCCTCTCCAGAACACCATCCACATGCATTCCCAGACTTCCAAATCCCCATCCCAAAGCATCCACAATTCCAGTCTTCCAAATCCCCATCCCAATCTACCAAATCCCCATCCCAATGTATCCAGTCACCATCCCAACGCATCCACCATTGCAATTTTCAGAATTCGCTTCCCAAAGAATGCATAATCCCTATCTTCCCAGTTCCCATCCCAAAACATCCACGATTCCAACTTCCCATACCAACCCAAAATGCCCAGGATTCCACTCTTCCCTTACCTCATTCCAAAGTGTCAGCAATTCCAATTTTCCCAATCCCCATCCCAAAACATTCAATCTCAGATCTTCCAGACCCAAATCCCAACCCAGGAAAGGCCCTAACACCTGGATTTCTCTGAGCCTCAATTTGGCGACATGCATAGCAAGATCCCACGGTGATTGTTGGCCCCCTCTGGGTGCCTTGGTTGTCCAAGGACCCCCTCTACCCTACATTCCAGGCAGGGAATCTCACTCACTAGTGGGTGTTCTACAGGGTCTGTGTTGGGACCGATTCTTTTTACGTTATATGACAGTGATCTAGATGATGAAATTGATGGCTTTGCGGGCAAATTTGCAGACAATACAAAGAGGCGGAGGGACAGGTAGTGCTAAGGAAGCAGAGAAATTTAGACAGATTATAAGAATGGACAAAGAAGTGGCAGATAGAATATAGTGTCAGGATATGTATGGTCATGCACTTTGGTAGAAGGAATAGACTATTTTCTAAATGGAGAGAAAATTCAAAAAACTGAGATCCAAAAGGATTTACTAACCCCTCCCTCCACTTCCTCATCTAGGTCATTTATAAAAATCACGAAGTAGGGGTCCCAGAACAGATCCCTGAGGCACACCAGTGGTGACCGACCTCCATCAGAATATGACATGTCTACAACCACTCTTAGCCTTCTGTGGGCAAGCCAGTTCTGGATCTACAAAGCAATGTTCCCTTGGATCCTATGCCTCCTGACTTTCTCAATAAGCCTTGCATGGGATACTTTGTCAAATGTCTTGCTGAAATCCACCTACTGCTTTACCTTCATCAATGTGTTTAGTCACATCCTCAAAAAATGCAATCAGGCTCGTAAGGCACAACCTACCTTTGACAAAGGCATGCTGACTATTCCTAATCATATTATGCCTCTCCAAATGTTCATAAATCCTGCTTCTCAGGATCTTCTCCATTAACTTACCAGCCACTGAAGTAAGATTCACTGGTCTATAATTTCTTGGGCTGTCTCTACTCCCTTTCTTGAACAATGGAACAACATCTGCAACCCTCCAATCCTCCGGAACCTCTCCCGTCCCCATTGATGATGCAAAGATCATCACCAGAAGCTCAGCAATCTCCTCCCTCGCCTCCCACAGTAGCCTGGGGTACATCTCCTCCGGTCCCGGTGACTTATCCAACTTGATGCTTCCCAAAAGCTCTAGCGCATTCTCTTCCTTAATATCTACATGCTCAAGCTTTTCAGTCTTCTGTAAGTCATCCCTACAATCGCCAAGATTCTTTTCCGCAGTGAATACTGAAGCAAAGTATTCATGAAGTACCTCTGCTATCTCCTCCTCTTCCATACACACTTTTCCACTGTCACACCTGATTGGTCCTATTCTCTCACGTCTTATCCTCTTGCTCTTCACATACTTGTAGAATGCCTTGGGGTTTTCCTTAATCCTGTCCGCCAAGGCCTGCTCATGGCCCCTTCTGGCTCTCCTAATTTCTTTCTATGGTCCTTCCTGCTAGCCTTATAATCTTCTAGATCTCTATCATTACCTAGTTTTTTGAACCTTTGGTAAACTCTTCTTTTCTTCTTGACTAGATTTATAACAGCCTTTGTAGACTAGGGTTCCTGTAACCTACCATCCTATGCCTGTCTCATTGGAACGTACCTATGCAGAACCCCAAACAAATATCCCCTGAACATTTGCCACATTTCTTCCGTACATTTCCCTGAGAACTTCTGTTCCCAGTTTATGCTTCCAAGTTCTTGCCTGATAGCCTCATATTTCCCCTTACTCCAATTAAACACTTTCCTAACTTGTCTGTTCCTATCCCTCTCCAATGCTCTGGTAAAGGAGATAGAATTATGAACACTATCTTCAAAATGCTCTCTCACGGAGAGATCTGACACCTGACCAGGTTCATTTTCCAATACCAGATCAAGTACAGTCTCTATTCTTGTAGGCTTATTTACATATTATGTCAAGAAATCTTACCGAACACACCTAACAAACTCCACCCCACCTAAACCCCTCGCTCTAGGGACATGCCAATCGATATTTGGGAAATTAAAATCTCCCACCACAACAACCCTGTTATTATTACACCTTTCCAGAATGTGTCTCCCTATCTGCTCCTTGATGTCCCTGTTACTATTGCGTGGTCTATAAAAAATACCCAGTAGAGATATTGACTCCTCCTTGTTCCTAACTTCCATCCACAGAGACTCAGTAGACAAACCCTGCATTGCGTCCAGCTTTTCTGCAGCTGTGACAGTATCGCTGATCAACAGTGCCACGCCCCCTCCTCTTTTGCCTCCCTCCCTGTCCTTTCTGAAACACCTAAAACCCGGCACTCAAAGTAACTATTCCTGCCCCTGAGCCATCCAAGTCTCTGTAATGGCCACAACATCATAGCTCCAAGTACTGATCCACACTCTAAGCTCATCCGCTTTGTTTATAATACTCCTTGCATTAAAATAGACACATCTCAAACCATCGGTCTGAGCGTGTCCCTTCTCTATCCTCCCCCTCACACCATCTCCAAGATTTCTCTATATGTGAGCCAACCACCTCTTCCTCCATCTCTTCAGTTTGGTTCCCACCCCCCAGCAATCCTAGCTTAAACTCTTCCCAATTGCCTTAGCAAACCTCCTCGCCAGGATATTGGTCCCCCTGGGATTCAAGTACAACCCGTCCTTTTTGTACAGGTCACTCCTGCCCCAAAAGAGGTCCCAATTATCCTGAAATCTGAACCCCTGCCCCCTGCTCCAATCCCTCAGCCACACATTTATCCTCCACCTCATTCTATTCCTGTACTCACAGTCGCGGGGCACAGGTAGTTATCCCGAGATGACTTCCCTTGTGGTCCTGCTTCTCAACTTCCTTCCTAACTCCCTGTAGTCTGCTTTCAGAACCACCTCCCTTTTCCTGCCTATGTTGTTGTTACCAAAATATACCAGGACCTCTAGCTGTTCTCCTTCCCACTTCGGGATATTGTGGACGCGATCAGAAACATCCCGGAACCTGACACCTGGAGGCAAACTACCATCTGCGTTTCTTTCCTGCGTCACAGAATCACCTGTCTGACCCCCTAACTACAGAGTCCCCTATCACTGCTGCCATCTGCTTCCTTTCCCTACCCTTCTGAGCCACAGGGCCAGACTCTGTGCCAGAGCCGCAGCCACTGTTGCTTCCTGCAGGTAGGCTGTCCCCACCCTCCCCCACCCAACAGTACTCAAGCAGGAGGACTTATTGTCGAGGCGTACAGCCACAGGGGTGCTCTCTAGCGTCTGACTCCTGCCCTTCCCTCTCCTGACTGTTACCGGCTTATCTGTCTCCCCAGGCCCCGGTGTGACTACCTGCCTATAGCTCCTCTCTATCACCTCCTCACTTTCCCTGACCAGACAACGATCATCGAGCTGTATCTCCAGTTCCATAACCCGGTCCCTCAGGAGCTGCAGCTTGACGCACCTGGCGTTGATGTGGCCGTTCCAGGAGGCTGAGAGTCTCCAGGACTTCCCACATCTGACACCGAGCAGAGAACACTGGCCTCACACACATTCTTCCTGTCTGTATTCTACATAAGCAGCCTACCTCACCTCAACCCGTTATCGCCTAAGCCCAGTTGAGCCAAAGCCTTTCTACTCTGTCTCCCTCTACTCTGGCGCCCGCTCTATAAGGTGTCTCCTTTTAAACTCTTCTCATTGCTCTCACTGGCTGACATCCACGCGCTTGTGCAGTCATGCCCCAATCAAACCGCTGAAGAAATAGCCATCTCCCTTTAAACTCCTCTCGTTTTTAAACTCTTCTCACTGTTCTCACTTTCTAACGTCCACACACTTGCACAGTCAAGCCTGATCAAGTTGGACTCCTTAGGCTTTTGACTACCAGGAAGCTGTCACACACGTTCGTTAGTGCCATCTTGATGGAAATTCCAGGAATGACAGGTTTATGATGTGAGCAGCGATTGAAAGCTCCGGGCTTGTACTTTCTGGAATTTAGAAGAACTGAGTGGGGGGTGGGGAAGATCTCATTGAAACCGATCGAATTTTGAAAGGCCTAGATAGAGTGGACATAGAGAATACAGTATGTTTTCAATAGTGGGTGAGTCTAGGGCCAGCCTCAGAAAAGAGGGATGTCCCTTTCAAACAGAGATGAGGAGGATTTCTTTTGCCAGAACGTGGTGAATCTGTGGAATTCATTGCTACAGGCAGCTGTAGAGGCCAAATCATCGAGTATATTTAAAGTGAGGTTGATAGGTTCTTGATTAGGTTGCCAGACAAGCTCGAATGCACATGGATGCATCCACGATCTGAAAGCTGGCATCTCATTCACTATTATGTCATCACCCGACAACAAGACATCTCTGACGTTCGTATCACCAGAGTTAAGCGTGGAGCTGAGTGCTCAACTGATCATCAAATGGTATGGTCGGATCTATGTCTATCGATCAAACCTCCACGCAGACCGAATGCTGCCAAACCACCCAATAAGTTGAACACCACCAAATTAAAACACCGCGAGTTGGCTGATGCCCTGAAATTCTCTATGGAAACTGCTCTAAGCAGACTGGTTGAGAATCCACTAGACGATATTACTGATCAGAAACGGTCTACAGCGCTGCCCAGGACACCTCGGGGAAAGTCAAGCACAAGCAGCAGGACTGGTTTGATGAGAGCAACCAATCTGTGCAAGACCTTCTCAGAGCTAAGGCAGCTGCACACCAGGCTCTTCTTCGACACCCAAACTCAAGTTCCAAGAAACGTGCCTTTTTGAGTGCAAAATCAACTTTGCAGAGGCAGCTGAGAGCTATGAAAGACCAGTGGTGGGTGAACAAGGCCAAGGAGTTACAGGCCTTCGCTGACTGTAATGACTCAAGAAGCTTCTATGAAGCAATCAAGGCACCTCACAACTCCTGAGCAAGGACAGTACATCCATTTTCACTGAGAAGTCAGAGCACATAAAAAGATGGCAAGAACACTTCCACGAGCTGCTGAACAGTCCAGGAACCATCACCAATGAAGCAGTAGGCAGAGTACACCCTCGACCCATAGTGTTCGAGCTAGATGCTCCCCCTACTCTTCACGAGGTCATCAAACAGCTAAAACCCAACAAAGCACCAGGGCCTGACGGTATCGCAGCCAAAATCTACCAGTATGGTGGTCACACACTGACATCATGCCTGTACCAGCTGTTCACAAAGTTGTGGGGAGCTGCAGAACTACCACAAGACTTCAAAGATGCATCAATCGTGACCATCTACAAGAACAAGGGAGACAAGGGAGACTGCAACAATTACCGTGGCATCTCTCTTCTGTCAGTCGCGGGAAAATGCCTCGCGAAGATCATCCTTAGATGCTTGGTGTCCAACATCAGTGACAACATCCTTCCAGAAAGCCAGTATGCTTTTTGAACGGGCCGTAGCACAGTGGACATGATCTTTTCACTGAGGCAGCTCCAAGAGAAATTGTGTTGAGCAGCAGAGAAGTCTCTCTGTCACATTTGTTGATCTAACCAAAGCGTTTGACACTGTTGGTAGAGATGGCCTGTGAAAACTCCTGCCAAAATTTGGTTGCCCCCATGCCTAACCAACATCATCCGTCAGTTCACGAAGGCATAGAAGGCCGCGTCAACGTGTGTCGTGAATTGTCAGACATATTTTCCATCAGCAACGGCGTAAAACAGGGTTGTGTTCTGGCTCCTACTCTGTTTGGACTATTCTTCGCTGCTGTTCTTCAGGATGCCACATCAGACCTGAAGTCAGGGGTCTTCCTACAAATGAGGGCTGATGGCGGGCTCCTCAACCTCGCAAGACTGAGAGCAAAAACAAAGGTCAGGGAAATTATGGTGCATGAGCTACAGTTTGCTGATGACTGTGCACTGGTTGCCCACTCTCTTGAAGACTTACAGGAGATCACCAGTCGCTTTACCAGCGCAGCCAAAAGCTTCGGACTGACAATCAGCCTGAAAAAGATGGAAGTTTTGTACCAACTGGCTCCTGGCTCAAGCGATGAAGAACCAAATGTCCTCATTGATGACACTCATCTCAATGCTGTCAACAAGTTTTGCTACCTGGGCAGCATAATAACATCCTCAGCTTCTCTGGATGTAGAGGTTGAGTCAAGAACCAGAAAAGCCTGCTTTGCCTTTGGTCAGCTGAAAGATCAAATTTGGTTGCAGAACATCAGGTTGGCCACCAAGTGCAAGGTTTACAGGGCAGTTGTCATATCAACCTTGTTATAGGGATGTGAGACATGGTGCCGATATCAGAGACACTTACGCCAGCTTGACCAACTGCAGCAGCGTCACCTACGTTCTCTGATGAAGATCACCTGGCGAGATAAGGTCTCCAATACCGAGGTCCTCTCTCGAGCTGGAATGCCAACAGTTTCAACCTTGGTGATGTCAGCCCAACTGCGCTGGGCAGGACATGTTGTCAGAATGGCTGACGGAAGACTGCCCGAGGACGTCTTGTACAGCCAACTGTCCAGTGGTACCCGAAAAAGAAGAGGCCAGTGACTACGGTACAAGGATGTTCTTTACAAGAGCCTCAAGAAAGCTGGCATTGCCCCATCAACATGGGAGGATCTGGCTGAAGATTGCTCACAGTGGAGGGATGCCATCAGGAAAGGTGTGGACGCTGCTGAGAACAAGCTCAACGAGGCAACAGAGGAAAGGCACAGGAAGCGCCACAACAGAGCTTCTGCTCCTGCTGCCCCTCCAGGCCTCACCTGCCAAGTATGTGGCAGGCAGTGCCCGTCAAGGATCGGTCTGTACAGCCACTCCAGGACACACATATCAAACCCTACTAACTGACTGAAAGGAACCATCATCATCCTATGGGATAGATAGCCAGAGAGAGAGAGTCAGGGCGTGAAAGGTTACAGAGAGAAGGCAGGAGAATGGGACTGAGAGGAAAATGGACCAGCCATGTTGAAATACAGGAGCAGACTCGATGAGCCGACCTTTCTGTCCATTCATTCACTTCTGCGGTCTTGCTGTCATAAAAAAGGAGGAGGAGAGGAGAAGGTGGCGGCGCGATGCAGTGTGCGCAGCCGTTCTGAATGAATATCGTATGTGTAACTAGGGGGGCCATGCACAATCCAGATTTGATGGAGACAGCCGTGAGAGTACAGAGGAACACCTGGAGTAACTTCTGAAACGCCTGCTTCACTGCCACTGCTACCGTGTGATCCAGAATCTCCAGAAAAGAAGGCCCCAAATCCTCGGCTTTGCCTATTGCTTGTTGCCGGGGCCGGGGCCGAGTATGTGCTCGGTCCTCGGTGTCGGAGAGGTGGTCGGAGGCTCGGAGTTTTCAGATGGACTCGGAATTGGACTGTGGTTGGATGCTTCCAGGATACTGCATCGACAAGTTGGCGCTGGAGTTTTACCGTCTGCGTGAGATGATGGGACTTTCGAGAGACTTTGAGACTTTAACGTGCCATGGTCTGTTCTTATCAAATTACGGTATTGCTTTGCACTGTTGTAACTATATGTTATAATTATGTGGTTTTTGTTAGTTTTTAAGTCAGTTTGTCATGTGTTTTCGTGATATCATTCTGGAAAAACATTGTATCATTTCTTAATACATGCATTACTAAATGACAATAAAAGAGGACTGCATGTCCTCATAATCTAATCTTAAAAAAAAGCTGTAGAGTTGACGTGCCTCCACGATCACCTGCAGCCTCAGCCACAGATCTAGCCCTCAGCAGACCCTCCCGGTTCATCGATGGCTTTTCATTCGGGTATGCACGGTACGTTCTCGTAGGCACACACTCATCCACACAGGTTTTGATGAAGTCAGTTACGGCTGCGGTGTACTCAATCAGACTCTGAGATGAAACCCTGAGTACAGTCCAGTCCATCGATTCAAAGCAATCCCGTAAGCGATCTTGCGCCTCTCTTGTCCGTACCCTCTTGCTCCTCACTGCTGGTGCTGATAATAAATTAATTGAGACGGCTTCCTGTTCCCACCCTGTGCTCCATTCTAATTCTGTGACTCCTCTGCAGGTTACGTGGCCTATCGGAACCCAGAGAAGGGATCATACATGATCACATTCATGACGGAGGTCTTCAGAAGCCACTGGAACCGGGAGCATCTGTATGACATGTTCGTCAGGGTAAGACAGAGTTAAGGCAATTGGGGTGTGAAGGAAGAGGGGAGAGAGATTGACTTATCCCTCAGCCCCACTCAGAGGGGAGAAGATCCTCGTTTCCCTTGTTTGCCGGTTGGAATGTGCCAGAGGAGCTCAGCAGATCAGGCAATGACTGTGGACGGGAATAAACAGTCGACGTTTTGGGCCGAGACCCTTCATCAGGACTGGAAAGGAAGGGGGAAGAAGCCAGAACAAAAGGTGGGGAGGGGGAAAGGGGGAGGAGCAAAAGTTGGCCTGAGATAGGCGAGGCAGGTGGGATGAAGCAGGAATCTGGGAGGTGATAGGTGGAAGAGGTAAAGGGCTGAAGAAGAAGGAACCTGATAGGAGGGGGCAGTGGACCATGGGAGAAAGGGAAGGAGGAGAGGCACCAGTGGGAGGTGATGGCAACTGAGGAGAAGAGAAGGGGTAATAGGCGAGCCAGAATGGGGAATGAAGAGAGAAGGGGAGGGGAGAAATTCTGGAGGTTAGAGAAATCAGTGTTCATACTATCAGGTTGTACACCATCCAGATGGAATATGAGGTGTTTCTCCTCCAACCTGAGTGTGGCCTCATCATGGCAGTAAAGGAGACCATGGAGTAACATGTCGGAAAGGGAATGGGAGTGGAATTTAAACGAGTGGCCACCTGCCTGTTGTGAGAGATGGAGCGAAGGTGCTGAAAGAAGTGCCCCCCCACCCCCTATCTACATTGGGTCTCACCGCTGGAGATTTCCAGCATCAGCAGAATCTCTTGTGTTTGTGCTGGGTTTACATGTTGGGCCTTGAATTCCTGCTGGCCTATTCTCCAACTGAACCAACACGATTGGGTCTTTCAGGTGAACCGACGGATGGTGAGCGGAAAATATGACAAATACAAGACCACTCTGGTGATGGAATCGACCCTGACCAAGGCCATCTACCTCAAACGCACCTGATGCTGAAAGTTGAGACTGAGCTGAATTCACTTCGTCTCAGAACAGCTCCGGACATTAATCAGATACGGCATCACTCACTCACACAGATTCAATGTCAATTTCAATTTTTTTTTTCTCTCCTTCCCTCCTCCTTGCCCCCACTCTCACAAACTCACTCAGTCTCTCTCACACACACACATATACAAACACTCTGTTTAAAGTTTAACAGAATTATAGAGCACTACAGCACTGAAGCAGGTCCTTTAGCCCATCTAGTCCGTGCCAAACAGTTTATTCTGCCTAGTCCCATCTATGATATCATTGGAATGATGCTGAAAATTAAGTTATTTTTAAGATAAGACAGTGGAAGAGGAGAAGATGGCGCGACGCAGCGCTCAGCAGCCACTCCAGTGGTGATATCTGTTATCTGTCAAGTCGGATGCCGTGCAGAATTCTGATTTGATGGAGACAGACACGAGAGCACGGAGGAACATCTGGAGAAACTTCTGAAATGCCTGCTTCGCTGCCGCTGCTACTGTGTGATCCAGAATCTCCGGAGGAGAAGGCCCCGAGTCCTCGGCTTCGTTTGTTGCTCGGAAGAGATGGTGCTCGGTGTCAGAGACTTGAAGTTTTCAGACGGACTCAGAGTCGGCTGTGGTCGGGTACTTCCAATGCATTGGCAGTTGTTGGCGCCTAGAGGTTTATGGGAGGGAGAGTTTCTCCCTTTTGCCGCCTGCTGTCGGGACTATTGGGAGTCGATCGGAACTTTGAAACTTTTTTTTTACCCTGCCCATTAGATTATGAAGACATGCAATCCTCTTTTATTGTAATTTAGTAATGCATGCATTAAGAAATGCTACAATATTTCCTCCGGTGTGATATCACAAAACACAGGACAGACCAAGACTAAAAAAACTAACAAAACCACATAATTATAACATATAGTTACAACAGTGCAACAATACCATAACTTGATGAAGTACAGTCCATGAGCACAGTAAAAAGTTCAAAGTCTCTCAAATGTCCCACATCTCACGCAAACGGGAGAAGGAAGAAAAACTCTCCCTGCCATGTCCAACCACAGTCCGACTCTGAGTCTAAAGAAAACTTTGAGCCTCCGATCAGTTCTCCAACACCGAGTACCGAGCACCATCTCTATCTGAACGATTCGACCTCAATCTCGGTGGCCAACAGCAGGCAAAGCCGGGGATTTTGAGGCCTTCCCTCCAGAAGATTCTTGATCACGCAGTACAACAGCAGCGAACTTGCATTTCAGAAATTTCTCCAGATGTTCCTCTGTGCTTTCACGTCTGTCTCCATCAAATCAGAACTGTCCACGGCCCCTATTTAACAGATAAAATATCATTTTCACCGGAGGGCTGCGCACGGGCGGCGCGCTGTTATCTCTGCTCCCCCCCCTTGGTCTGCTCTTTATCAAATTATGGTATTGCTTTGCACTGCCGTAACTATATGTTATAATTATGTTGTCTTGTCAGTGTCAGTCTTTGGTTTGTCATGTTTTTTTTGTGATATCACTCTGGAGGAACATTGTATCATTTTTTAATGCATGTATGCATTTCTAAATGACAATAAAGGAGGACTGAGTGTCCTCATAATCTAATCTAATCTAATCCTCTGGCCTCTCCCCACACTCATGATGGGACTTTGGGTCTTCGGCACAAGATTGGTATTCAACTGTACACGTACACAGCTAAAGAAAGCAACATTCCTCTGGGACCAAGGTACAATATGTACTCCATAGACACATCCAGCACATAAAATAAGTTTAACATTATACGCCTTTAAACCTCTACCTTTCCTCAGAACACACTTCCTCAGATTCACTTTCGCTTACTCTAGTATTCTCTTGTTTCATTGTGAGAGTTTGGGCCCCTGCGGAGTTTGTCAATTTGGGTGGACGTCCTGTGGCCCTTCAGCATCGAGTAATAATGAAGACGTGTAATAAATCAGAACATTTTACTCTAATGCAGAACTTTCTGAAGATTTATTCACTTCTGGGGTCATGACATCTCAAAAGTTTCCCCACCTTGCTGCCTGTTTCAGGAGTGGGGTGACCCCCTCACTCTGGAACTACTGTGGGGAAGGGGCTCCCATTGTGCTGTTGCAGAGGGAGTTTGAGGAGTTAGACCCAGCGATGATTTTATATTTCCAGAAAGGATGACGGACCTCTTGTTGCTGGGGTTTTACAGAATGGGGGAAATGGTGGGAGGGTCTCATTGAAACCTGCACTGAACACAATATTTTTTCAAAGTGTTGCATCCCCTGACATTTTTTGTTGTTATGCTGGACCACTTGAACATGAGCACAAATGTAATTTCAGACCACTTGTATCATGTAGGAATTTGGAGAAATGAGAAATTAACTTTTATTGAATACTAGACAGGGGGGTGACCCTCTGATGTGAGCAGAATGAACATTAAATTTTCCTGAATGCTATTGGTATCACTTTGCTTTGGAAACGGAAGTAGAAAACCTCATTTCATTAAAGAAGAACAACGCGTGGCAAAGCAAATATAGCTGTTCCTCATTTAACAAAGGACACTTTTGATGGCATCATTTCATTTCATAATATCTTTTGTTCTTTTTACTACACCATCTTCTCATGTTTCTTCTCCCCATAATTCCTTTCTTTTTTTTTGAAGTGCCGTTTTCAATTATTTATGTCTGTAATTGATTAATAATAAGCATCGGCAGTTACTTTTTTCTTTGTTCATTTTAGAAATCATGAAGACTATTGTACAGAGTTTAATTTTTATTTTTGGATTTCTGGGGGTTCTCTTTCTAACATATTTCTTTGGAGTTGCCTTCTGGAGAAATGGAGGTAGATTTAGTATTAGTTCTTAGTTCTTTTTCTAGCCCTTTCTGGCTAAGTTTCGGGACTTTCTGGGTGGAGGACGGGGGGTTCTTTACTTTTATTATTAGTCTTTTCTATTGGGCTCATTCAGACCTACAAAGATCTCTGCAATGTCGTGACTTCCGGTTCCGCTCTGAATATGTATTCCTCTTACATTGTGGTTAACTCTTTTTTCCAAAAGGTTGACTTTAAAATATGGCTCAGATGATTAATTTTGTCTCTTGGAATACAAATGATTTAAACCATCCAATAAAACGGAAAAAGATTTTTAAAGTATTACAAAGACTGAATTCTCATATTATTTTTGCACAAGAAACTCATGTGAGGAAAGAGGATAATCAACGTTTCTTTAGGTTTTGAACGGAAGAATAGTATCACTCAAGCTCTCAGGCCAAAGTGAAAGGAGTTTCAATTTTTATAGATTCCTCAATTACATTTACTAATCAAGACATTGTTTCAGATTTGAGTGGTAGATTTTTGTTAATTACTGGGTTACTTTTTAATAAAAAAGTTGTTATGGTCAATATTTATGCTCCAAACATGGATCATCCTGAATTTTTTAAGCATCTTTTCACTTCTTTTCCTAATTTAAACGAGTATATGTTAATAATGGGTGGTGATTTTAGCTGTTGTTTAAATCCCGTGATGGATAGATCCATATCTAGTCAGGTTTTACCGAATAAGTTGGCTAATCTTATCAACTCCTTTATGATTGACTCTGGAATTTTAGAAATTTAGAGATTTTTACACCCTAAGGATAAAGGTTTTCACTCTTCTCACACGTTTATCATTCTTATTCTCGAATTGACTACTTTTTTATTGACTCTCGTTTAATTCCATCTGTAATTGACTGTAATTATGACATTATCATCATTTCTGATGATGCTCCAATGAAACTGTCTATCAAGTTAATGGATATTTCTCCTAGTATTAGACAATGGCGATTTAATTCTAATTTGCTTCAAGACCCGGATTTTGTCAAGTTTATGAAAGAACTGATTGATCACTTTTTATCAACTAATATTACGGAAGAAATCTCCAACAGGACAATATGGGACACTTTTAAAGCATATATCCGCGGACAGATTATTTCTTATTCTGTTGGTTTGAAAAGGCGTATTAAGAAAAACACTTTTGTTGGTTGACAAAATTAAAGAAATTGATAAGAAATATTCTTTTACTCCCAGTAAGGAGCGTTATAAACAGAGAGTCGAACTTAAAATGGAACACAGCTTATTATTAACATCCTGGATTGAAAATCACTTAATGAAAACTTGAATTTCCGGCATCTGCAGAATTCCTCTTGTTTGCGTAATGAAAACTAGAAGTGAGCTTTATATACATGGTGACAAATCGGGTAAATTATTAGCTAATCAACTGAAAACTGCTTCGGTTAAACGTCAAAGTTTTAAGATTTGCAAACATGATGACACCTTGACAGTTAATCATGACGAGATAAACAAATCTTTTCAAGAATTTTATACCTCTTTATACCAGTCTGAATTTCCTCACGACCCCAACAGTATGTGTGACTTTTTAAGGAAATTGAATTTTCTGAAATTATCAGCCGAAGAATGTTTACCATTGGAAACTCCTATTACGGATGAAGAAATAACAGCTGTTATTTCCTCAATGAATTCCGGCAAAGCACCTGGTCCAGATGGTTTTACAGTGGAATCTTTAAAGTTTTTATCATCTATTCTTTCTCCTTGGTTGTCTAGAGTTTTTAAAGAAGCAATCAGATTAGGTAAATTACAATCATTTTATGGAACTTCTATTTCTTTAATTCTTAAAAAGAATAAAGATCCTACTGATTGTGCATCATACAGACCGATATCTCTCTTGAATGTGGACTCTAAAATTTTTTCTAAAGTATTAGCAACTAGGTTAGAGAAGGCATTACCTCCAATTATTGCTGTGTACCAAACTGGATTTATTAAAAACCATTATTCATCTTTTAATATTAGGAGGTTAGTGAATATTGTCTATACTCCTTCACTTATGGGAATGTACGAATGTGTGTTGACTATCGGACTCTGAACCAACGCACAGTTCCTGAACAGTATACAGTTCTGAAGATCAAGGACCCGCTAATCTGTCTGAGTGGAGCGAAGTGGTTCAGTGTGCTGGACCTAAGGAGTGGGTGTTATCAGATGCCCGTGAGTCAGGCTGACAAGGAGAAGACGGCATTCATGTTGAAATCCGCAGAAAGTTCCTTTTTCGACGAACACTGTTCTGACCGTGTTGAACTCATTTCACTGTTGCATGGTTTCAGCTGAGAGGTCCTGAGCGAAGAAAAGCTTGTTTCCCTCATACGTGATATTATGCTGTTTAGTGGAGCGGAAAACAGACTCCTGATCCCGAAATCTCAGGAACCAAATGAGAACTGCTCTGTTCTGCTTTGGTTTCGGCAGTGCTAGAGTTCGGTGAACTCTTTCTAGAATGAAGGATCTGTCAGTTTCCAGCTCCAGCCAGCGCGGTAGCTTATTTTGTATGAACTCCAGCAGTGGTTGGTTTCCTTCAGCGTCCTCCCGGAGGCCGAACAACCACAAGTTTTTCATTCAACTCCGATTCTCCAGGTCTTCAGCCTTGGATTCTAGGTAGGTGATTCGTTTCATGGCATTGGTTCATTCAGTCTTGTTCTTTTCCAAGTGCTCCTCTGCCAACATTATTTGGTTTTCAGCCTCTTCCATCCATGTGGTATTAGAAGCAATATTTGGCTTCACCTCTGACATATTGTTTTCCAAGGCAGCGACAGAGCTGGCCATCTTACCCAGGCGGTCATCTATACTGTCCAGTTTGGGTCCAAACTCAGAGTGAAGTAACTTTAGTTCAGCTAGCACTGCCGTTAGCTCCGCTATGTTACTAGTAGCTTCCTCGTCTTGCTCTATTGATAGAGTGTTGATTTTCTGTTTTTGGGAGCCACGTCTTCAGGTGAAAATATCACAGTCCTTGATTATAGTCATTTTTGACATAGTCCGAGTTCAGTTGGTATTGTTAGCTTAGAGTTTTAAAGTTTTTTAGTGCAAGGTTGTACGGAGCCTCATCGTTAACTTGCCATCTTGGTTTGTGGCTCCATAGCACCCTGAAGAGGGCATTCATATGTCCACCTGGATTATTTCAGTTTGAAAGATGCCCCAGAGCATTTCAAGAGCCCTGGCTACTTCCAGCGAGTCATGGAGAAAACTGTGGGCGATATAAACTTGCTTGAGGTACTGGTGTACCTGGATGATCTCATAGTGTCCGGGTCCATCCTGGAAGAGCAGGAGGGGAGGGCGCTCTGAAGGTGTTGGGCCGCCTGAAAGCTGCAGGGTTAAAACTCTCACTGGGCAAGAGCCTGTTCTACAAGACATCTATCAACTATGTTGGGCACATAGTCTCATGGAATGGAGTAGTTAGAGATCCGTCTGAGATAGAGATGGTGACCACATGGCCAAGGCCCAAGAATGTGAGCACCTTACGCTCATTCCTTGGATTCTGTGGGTACTATCGGAGGTTTGTAAAGAACTACTATAAAGTGAGTCACCCTTAGTTTCAGCTTCTACGTGGTTACCCTTCCCTGGTAAAACTGGAGGAGGATAAAAGGAAAAGATGGTAAAGATTATCTTAGTCCTTTAGGGCGTTTTGGAGGAAGATGGGATGCAAAATGTGAAAAGGCCCTTCAGTCACTGAAGGAGCTGCTGATGAAAGCACCCATGTGAGCTTTTGCAGACCCCCGATTGCCGTGTGTGCTGTATACAGATGCCCGCAGACAGGTCTTAGGGGGTGTTCTGTATCAGGATCAGGGCACAGGGTTGAGACCTGTCATTTTGTCAGCCGGTGTGGTCACCCTCCTAGTAAAGCTACTCCATGCACAAATTGGAGTTTCAGACATTGAAGTGGGCTATGGAGGTTAAGTTAAGTGATCATCTGTATGGTACCAAGTTCAAGGTGGGAACGGACAATGGCCTATTGACTTATATCCTGTCCTCGGTGAAATCGGATGCCACAGGCCATCGTTGGTTGGCGGAGTTGTCTGCCTATGATTTCAGCCTGAAATACCGGCCAGGAGCCAGAACATTGATATGGATGCATTGTCCTGACGTGGCATGAAGGGCTGGAAATGGACAGAAAGTGGGAGAACGTACACAGAATGCAGGAGGGGCTCAGCTGCTGAGGCATCATTTATGGAAATGAAGAATCAATCAACATTTTGGGACAAAACCCTTCATCAGGAATGGAAATGAAGGGGGAAGAAGCTAGCTGGGGGTGGGAAGAAGGGGGACTAGCTAGAAAATGGCCTCATAGACCTGACTTAAAGTGGCGGACAGCTCTGTCGAGCTCCATTCGCAAAATGAGGAATTTCCCAGTAGCCAAACATTTTAATCCCTATCCCTATTCACGTTGGTCCACAGCCACTCTCAGGGTGGAGGAGTAACACTTCATATTCTAATTACCTTAACAGTAGGTGTCACGTACCCAGTGACAGGGATAAAGGTACCAGCAGAGATGGAAAACACTTTGGAGTCTTGTACTGCTATAAACTACTAATATTTATTAGTAACTATGCAATACAGTAATATCAATGTAAATAAATCACACAGGTTAGCAATGAATATATATATATGTACGTAAATCAGTAGGTGTGGCAATATATGTATGAAAACCAAGCTTCTTTAAGTCTAGGGGTAAAATGATACAGTCTTACGATGTTGAGTAAAGTTCAGTTCAGTTCATGGTATTTAGTTGAGTAGTGATAGAGAGAGAGTGAGTTGAGTCTTCAGGTGAGCTGTTGTCGTCGATCTTCTCGTCCTCCTCCGAAATCCTTCCCAAGTCACTGACTGTGACTTTAACCAGCGGGACTGGTCTTTTGTGGTGGAGCTATCACCCCGGCAAGGGTGGATACATAGACAACTCCCCACCAGTCAACCCCTTCTTCACCGTTGGAATAGCAATTTGGATCGATCCGCCTGATCGATCCTCCAAAACCCACTTTCTCTGCAGGCACATCAATGCTCATTCAGTGTCCAGATCATGTGTCTGAGGTCTGTATCATCTGACCTCCTATTAATCTCACCAGGCTGAGCATCACCTGTCATTCAAAGAGTCCCTCCTTCCTTTGTCCGTAAAGGAATGCGAGCAGGCAACAAGTCCTTGGAAGTAACATCAATAATGTCCTGTCGGTCACCATAGCAACTTTCGAGCTGCTCAGTGCTGTGTCCAAACCCAACTCAGTAGAAATCCAAAGTTACTTCCGATGCCTTAAAGTGACAGTCCAACCGTTAATCTTCATCTCTGTCTCCTTTCCAAACAAACCATCAATGATAAATGTCTCTCTCTGTCTCTCATCAAACAGTTAATAGGGGCACTCCTGGATCCCCTCACATAGGTAATGGAGGCAGCAGTTAGGGCAGTTGAGTGCTCCATTTGCAGGACGTGGGAAGTCAGGGCGAGCACAATCGTCCCTGATGACTACACCTGCGAAAGGTGCATCCAGCTGCAGCTCCTGCTAAACCAAGTTAGGGAACTGGAGCTGGATGAAGTTTGGATCATTCGGGAGGCAGAGGCAGAAATAAACAGGAGTTACAGGGAGATAGTCACCCCTAAGAGTCAGGAGACAGGTAGCTGGGTGACTGTCAGGAGAGGGAAGGGGAATAGACAGAATGAGCAGAGCACCCCTGTGGCCGTTCCCACCAATAATAAGTACATTGTTTTCGATACAGTTGATGGGGACGACCTACCAGGGACAAGTTGCAGTGGTTGCATCTCTGACACCGAGACTGGACCCTCAGCTCAGAAGGGAAGGAGGGAAAAGAGGAGAGCAGTAGTGATAGGGGATTCGATAGTTAGGGGGACAGATAAGAGGTTCTGTGGAAGAGATCGAGAATCATGGATGGTCTGTTGCCTCCCTGGTGCCAAGGTCCGCGAGATCTTGGATCGAGTTCTCAGTGTTCTCAAGAGGGAGGGTGAGCAGTCAGATGCCGTGGTCCATTTAGGGACCAATGACGTGTGTAGGAAGAGTGAGGAGGTCCTGAAAGGTGAGTTCAGGGAGTTAGGCGCCAAGTTAAAGGGCAGGACCTCCAGGATAGCAATCTCAGGATTGCTACCAGTGCCATGTGCAGGCAGGTTTAGAAATAGTAAGATAGCGCCGATCAACACATGGCTGAAGACATGGTACAGGAGGGAGGGCTTTAGATTTATAGATAATTGGGCAGTTTTCCAGGGAAGGTGGGGCCTTTTCCGGTGGGACGGTTTACATCTGAACTGGAGGGGGACAAATATTTTTGCAGGTAGGTTTGCTGGAGAGGCTCCGGTGGATTTAAAGTAGATACGGGGGGGGGGGGGGGGAGGGAGGGGAACCAGACTGTAGGAACAGATGTAGGGGAGAAGGAAGAAAAAGAAAATAGTAAAGTTGTTTGCCCTGTTAGTGATAAACAGAGAGTAAGAGGTGGAAAATTTCTTAAATGTATTTATTTTAATGCTGGGAGCATTATAAGAAAGCTGGATGAGCTTAAAGCATGGATTGATACCTGGAAGTATGATGTGGTAGCTATTAGTGAATCATGGTTACAGGAGGGGTATGATTGGGAACTAAATATTCCTGGATTCAATTGCTTCAGGTGTGATAGAATCAGAGGGACAAGAGGGGGAGGTGTTGCATTGCTTGTCAGAGAAAATAATACAGCAGTGCTCTGGCAGGATAGATTAGAGGGCTCATCCAGGGAGGCTATTTGGGTGGAATTGAGGAATGGGAAAGGTGTAGTAACACTTATGTGGCTATGTGTGGAGCCAAAAGAGATGGGAGAGATTCTGAACAATTTCTTTTCCCCGGTATTCACTTAGGAGAAGGATATTGAATTGTGTAAGATAAGGGAAACAGGTAGGGAAGTTATGGAAACTATGATGATTAAAGAAGAGGAAGTACTGGAGCTTTTAAGGATTATAAAAGTGGATAAGTCTCCGGGCTCCTGACAGGATATTCCCTTGGACCTTGAGGGAAGTTAGTGTGGAAATAGCAGAAATATTTCAAATGTCCTCAGAAACGGGGATGATGCCAGAGGATTGGCGTATTGCTCATGTTATTCCATTGTTTACAAAGGGTTCTAAGAGTAAACCGAGCAATTATCGGCCTGTGAGTTTGACGTCAGTGGTGGGTAAATTGATGGAAAGTATTCTTAGAGATGGTATATGTAATTATCTGGATAGACAGGGTCTGATTGGGAACAGTCAACATGGATTTGTGCGTGGAAGGTCATGTTTGACAAATCTTATTGAATTTTTTGAGGAGTTTACTAGGAAAGTTGACGAGGGTAAAGCGGTGGATGTTGTCTATATGGATTTCAGTAAGGCCTTTGACAAGGTTCCACACGGAAGGTTAGTTAGGAAGGTTCAATCATTAGGCATTAATATCAAAGTAGTAAAATGGATTCAGCAGTGGCTGGATGGGAGACGCCAGAGAGTGGTGGTGGAAAACTGTGTGTCAGATTGGAGGCCGGTGACTAGTGGTGTGCCTCAGGGATCTGTCCTGGGTCCAATGTTGTTTGTCATGTATATTAATGATCTGGATGATGGGGTGGTAAATTGGATGAGTAAGTATGCAGATGATACTAAGATAGGTGGAGTTGTGGATAATGAAGTAGGTTTGCAAAGCTTGCAGAGAGATTTAGGCCAGTTAGAAGAGTGGGCTGAAAGATGGCAGATGGAGTTTAATGCTGATAAATGTGAGGTGCTACATTTTGATAGGACTAATCAAAATAGGACGGACATGGTAAATGGTAGGGCATTGAAGAATGCAGTAGAACAGAGTGATCTAGGAATAATGGTGCATAGTTCCCTGAAGGTGGAATCTCATGTGGATAGGGTGGTGAAGAAAGCTTTTGGTATGCTGGCCCTTATAAATCAGAATATTGAGTATAGAAGTTGGGATGTAATGTTGAAATTGTACAAGGCATTGGTGAGGCCAAATTTGGAGTATTGTGTACAGTTTTGGTCACGGAATTATAGGAAGGATGTCAACAAAACAGAGAGAGTACAGAGAAGATTTACTAGAATGTTGCCTGGGTTTCATCTGCTAAGTTACAGAGAAAGGTTGAACAAGTTGGGTCTTTATTCTTTGGAACGTAGAAGGTTGAAGGGGGACTTGATAGAGGTGTTTAAAATTATGAGGGGGATAGATAGAGTTGATGTGGATAGACTTTTTCCATTGAGAGTGGGGGAGATTCAAACAAGAGGACATGAGTTGAGAGTTAAAGGGTGAAAGTTTAGGGGTAACCTGAGGGGGAACTTCTTTACTCAGAGAGTGGTAGCTGTGTGGAATGAGCTTCCAGCAGAAGTGGTTGAGGCAGGTTCGATGTTGTTGTTTAAAGTTAAATTGGACAGCTGTATGGACAGGACAGGAAAGGAATGGAGGGTTATGGGCTGAGTGCAGGTCAGTGGGACTAGGTGAGAATAAGAGCTCGGCACGGACTAGAAGGGCCGAGATGGCCTGTTTCCATGCTGTAATTGTTATATGGTTATGTGGTTATTGCATCTGGGTAGCCCCCAACCTAATTTCCCCTTCAGGTGAAATTCCTTTCTTTCTCCCCCTTCCCCTCCCATCTTCTATTTTCCTCTCTGGCCTCTTGCCTCTTCTCCTCAGCTGCCTGTCATCTCCCCCTTGTGCCTCTTCTCCTTCCCCTTATCCCATGGTTCACTCTCCTATCGTATCAGATTCCTTCCTCTTCAGCTCTTTGCCTTTTCCACCTACCACCTCCCAGTCTTGCACTTCATCTTCCCCCTCCCCACTCAGTTGGCTTCACCTATTACTTTCTAACTTGTCCTCCTCTTCCACCCAGCCCCACACCTTCTCAATCTGGCACCGTTCTCCTTCCTTTCCAGTCCTGATGAAAGGTCTCGGGCCAAAACATCGACGGTTTACTCATTTCCATGGATGCTGCCTGACCTGCTGAGTCCTCCAGCATTATGTGCTGGGTTTCCAACTTCTGCAGAATATCTTGTGTTTATGAGTCATTGGTGAAGTTAGAACTTGTGAAAAGCGATACATAAACAAAGAGTGACAAACAGGCACTGTGCCAATGTGTAAATGATAATAAATAAATAATACTGAGAACAGGAGGCCTTGTAAGTCGGTCCACAGGTTGTGGAATCGGTTCAGAGTTGGGGTGAGTGAAGTGATCCACACTGGTTCAGGAGCCTGATGGTTGAGGGGTAATTACTGTTCCTGAACCTGGTGGTGTGGGACCTGAGGCTCCTGTACCTCCTTCCCGATGGCAGCAGTGAGAAGAGAGCATGGCCTGGGTGGTGGGGTTCTTGATGATGGATGCTGCTTTCTTGAGGTGAGTGAAGCTGTCCACACTGTACTCCTGCTGTAAAGTTGACAAATTTCACAACATATGCCAGTGATATTAAATCTGATTCTGATTATTATTTGCTTTAAATTTAGTGAGGTAGTGTGATGGGTTCATTTATGGGACGATGAACCTACTCTGGACCCTCTCCAATATCAGCACATCGTTTCCTCGTTAAGGGACTCAAAGCTGCTCAGAATACTCCAAGTTGGTTTTTGAAGAGCATTTGGCTTGTTGACATTATTTGAGGGAGGTTAATAAGGGAGAGAGTTTCCCGTCTCTTTGCTGTCAGTAGATTGTTTGTTCTACACTCCGGTCAGTAGGGGCTGGTAATGAGAGTGAGAGGCAGCTGCAGAGAGAGAAACCGGGAGAACTCGAGAGATCGACGAGTTAGAAACGGCGCCGATTGTCGGTGAAGTGACTGAATTTCAATTTCAGTGAGAAACTGTGAACTTCCATTTAACTTTGTGAGTCAATTTGAATTTAAATTTAAGTTGGAGCGACAAGGTCAGAACGAGTCCCCGAGTGAGTCACAGTGGGCTCACTTTCAAAAACCCTTTACCTCACGTTCTCGATACTTATTCATTCATTTTTCTTTTTGTGTTGATCTAGCTTATTGTCTTTTACACACTCAACACCTATAGCTATAAGGTATGGAGACTCAGTTGACACGTTTTACACGCCAGATCAAGACCTGTTTATTTAACCATCTCCTCCTCCTCCTCCCCCTTTCTCTCACCCTCAACCTCCCCTCCCTCGCCCTCCCTGCCTCTTTCTCTCCCTCCCCCTCCCCTTTCTCTCCCTCCCCTCCCCCTTTTTTCTCCCTCCTCCTCCCCATTCTCCTCTCCCCATTCTCCCCCTCCCCTTTCTCCCCCTCCCCCTTTCTCCCCCTCCCCTCTTTCTCCCCCTCCCCTCTTTCTCCCCCTCCCCCTTTCTCCCCCCCCTTTCTCTCCTTCCCCCTGTTTGTGCTACACTCCGGGCAGTAGATGGCGGTAATGAGAGTGGGAGGTAGCGGGAGAGAGAGAAAAAGAAACGGTAGAGAGCTTGAGAAAACGAGGAGTCAGAAAAAAGTGCCAATTGTCAGTGAAGTGAGTGAATTTCAGTTTCAGTGAGAATCTGAGCGAACTTATTTTCAACACTTTTTGTAGGGTTTCAGTTGCTGGGATTGCTGTTTCCATACCAGGTCCAGTCAGGATACACTCCACCGTGCATCTCTTGAAGTTTGTCAAAGTTTTAGATGATGAGTCGGATCTGCACAATCCAGGGAAGTAGAGGTTCTGTAGTGCCTTTTTCGTAATGACACTTTGGTGTTGGTCCCTGGGGAGGTCCTCTGCCCTGATAAAGCCAAGGAATTTACTGATAATACTGGTTACCTCTTCAGATGTCCATCGACAGCATTCTTACTGGCTGCATCACCGCCTGGTATGGCGGGGACGGGGGAGCTACTGCACAGGATCGAAGTAAGCTACAGAGAATTGTAAGCTTAGTCAGATCCATCATGGGCACTAGCCTCTGTAGTATCTCAGACATCTTCAAAGATCAATGCCACAGAAAGGGCATCCGTGAGAGATCACCTCAAAGCCAGTGTTAAGTTGTCTTCAAAGAGGGTGAACCCTCGCAAATAGGAAGGTCCCAATGGAGTACCTGGTAAGGCTCTGAAAACCTGTGCCAACTAACTGGTGTGAATATTCAAGGACATTTTCAACCTCACACTGCTACAGGCAGAAGTTCTCACTTGCTTCAAAAAGGCAACAATTATACCAGTGTCTAAGAAGAATAATGTGAGCTGCCTTAATGACTATCGCCCGGTAGCACTCACATCTACAGTGATGAAATGCTTTGAGAGGTTAGTCATGACTAGAGTGAACTTCAACCTCAGCAAGGACCTGGACCCATTTCAATTTGCCTATCGCTACAATAGGTTAACAGCAGATGCGTTCTCAATGGCTCTTCACATGGCTTTAGACCACCTGGACAACACAAACACTTACGTCAGGATGCTGTTCATCGACTATAGCTCAGCATTTAATTCCATCATTCCCACAATCCTGATTGAGAAGTTACAGAACCTGGGCCTCTGTACTTCCCTCTGCAATTGAATCCTTGACTTCCTAACCAGAAGACCACAATCTGTGTGGATTGGTGACAATATCTCCTCAGGAGTGTGTGTTTAGTCCACGGCTCTTCTCTCTATACCAATGGCTGTGTGGCTGGGCATAGCTCAAATACCATCTATAAATTTGCTGATGATACAACCATTGTTGGTAGAATCTCAGATGGAGATGAGGGTGCATACAGAGTGAGATATACCAACTAGTGGAGTGGTGTCACAGCAACAACCTGGCACTCAATGTCAGTTAGACAAAAGCTGATTGTGGACTTCAGGAAGGGTAAGACGAAGGAACACATACCAATCCTCATAGAGGGATCGGAAGTGGAGAAGAGTGAGCAGCTTCAAGTTCCTGGGTGTCAAGATCTCTGAGGACCTAACCTGGTCCCAACATATCGATGCAGTTATAAAGAAGATAAGACAGCGACTGTACTTTGTTAGGAGATTAAAGAGATTTGGGATGTCAACAAATATACTCAAAAACTTCCATAGATGTACAGTGGAGAGCACTCTGACAGGCTGCGTCACTGACTGGTTTGCAGGAGCTACTGCACAGGACCAAATAAAGCTGCAGAGATTTGTAAATTTAGTCGGCTCCAACCTGGGTAGTAGCCTACAAAGTACCTAGGACATCTTCCAGGAATGGTGTCTCAGAAAGGCAGCATTTATTATTAAGGACCTCCAGCACCCAGGGCATGCCCTTTTCTAACTGTTACCATCAGGTAGGAGGTACAGAAGCCTGAAGGCACACACTCAGCGATTCAGGAACAGCTTCTTCCCCTCTGCCATCTGATTCCTCAATGGACATTGAACCCATGAACACAACCTCACTTCATTTTTTAATTTCTATCTTTGCATTGCTTATTTAATTTAACTATGTCAAATTCTGTGAGAATCTTGCCAGCCAGGACTGTACACTGCTTCCCCAACAACAAGCCCTGGATCACCAGTGACCCGAAAGAGCTTTTGAATATGAAGAAGTAAGCCTTCAGGTCTGGAGATTGACAGATACTGAGGCAAGTATGTAGTGAACTGGGGATAAAGCTGAGGGAGTGGAAAGAGCCCTACAAGAGGAAGCTGGAGTACAAGCTCCAGCAGAATAGCATAATGGAAGTGTGGTTGGGCATGCAGCAGATCACTGGCCTCAAGGTTAAGGAAAGGAAGATGGAGGGCTGCCTGGATAGGGCCAACAAATTGAAGTTGTTTTTCAACAGGTTCACCACGGGACCTCCTGATGTCCCCTCCCCCACTTGCCCAGATCACACACCCTCCCTTCCCCCAAAGCCTTCTCCCTCCTCTCTGGTGAGCACTCGTGTTCTAAATCCCCAAAGTTTGGAGCCTCCTGCCTCCATGGGGATGACTGCCTTCCCCCGCCTGACTGCGACTGCAGGTCAGGTTAAGAGACGGCTGGAGAGACAATATCAAGGCAAGGCTGCTGGCCCAACAGTATCAGCCCCAGGGTACTGAAGGCCTGTGCGGCCAGCTGTCTGGTATTTTGCAGCACCTTTAAAATCTGAGTCAGGAAAAGATACTGATGCTATGGAAGATACCATAGTACAATAGTCTGTTTTATTGTTTTGTACATTAATATATGCACATTGGTAAATTATTATTGTGTATATTGTTATTCTATACTTTATTATTAGTTAATATTATTATATTTATTATTGTTAAGTGTGTTTTCAAATGTTGGTGCTGTAACAAAATAATTTCCCGCTCATGATTAAGAAAGTGCTTATTATTATTATATATTTACTGTAGTTCAGATTTTTCTCCATTGTTATGTATTGCATTGCACTGCTGCCGCAAAGTTAATATTAGAAACATAGAAAATAGGTGCAGGAGTAGGCCATTCGGCCCTTCCAGCCTGCACAGCCATTCAGTACGATCATGGCTGATCATCCAACTCAGAACCCTGTACGTGCCTTCTCTCCATACCCCCTGATCCCTTTAGCCACAAGGGCCATATCTAACTCCCTCTTCAATATAGCCAGTGAACTGGCCTCAACTGTTTCCTGTGGCAGAGAATTCCACAGATCCACCACTCTCTGTGTGAAGAAGTTTTTCCTCATCTCGGTCCTAAAAGGCTTCCCCTTTATCCTCAAACTGTGACTCCTCGTTCTGGACTTCCCCAACATCGGGAACAATCTTCCTGCATCTAGCCTGTCCAATCCCTTCAGGATTTTAGACGTTTCAATACTCTCAATCTTCTAAATTCCATTGAGTATAAGCCTAGTCGATCCAGTCTTTCATCATATGAAAGTCCTGCCATCCCAGGAATCAATCTGGTGAACCTTCTTTGTACTCCCTCTATGGCAAGGATGTCTTTCCTCAGATTAGGGGACCAAAACTGCACACAATACTCCAGGTGTGGTCTCACCAAGGCCTTGTACAACTGCAGTAGTACCTCCCTGCTCCTGTACTCGAATCCTCTTGCTATGAATGCCAGCGTGCCATTCGCCTTTTTCACTGCCTGCTGTACCTGCATGCCCACTTTCAATGACTGGTGTATAATGACACCCAGGTCTCGTTGCACCTCCCCTTTTCCTAATCGGCCACCATTCAAATAATAATCTGTTTTCCTGTTTTTGCCACCAAAGTGGATAACCTCACATTTATCCACATTAAATTGCATTTGCCATGAATTTGCCCACTCACCCAACCTATCCAAGTCACCCTGCATCCTCTTAGCATCCTCCTCACAGCTAACACTGCCGCCCAGCTTCGTGTCATCCGCAAACTTGGAGATGCTGCATTTAATTCCCTCATCTAAGTCATTAATATATATTGTAAACAACTGGAGTCCCAGCACTGAGCCTTGTGGTACCCCACTAGTCACTGCCTGCCATTCTGAAAAGGTCCCGTTTATTCCCACTCTTTGCTTCCTGTCTGCCAACCAATTCTCTATCCACATCAATACCTTACCCCAATACCATGTACTTTAAGTTTGCATACTAATCTCCTGTGTGGGACCTTGTCAAAAGCCTTTTGAAAATCCAAATATACCACATCCACTGGTTCTCCCCTATCCACTCTACTAGTTACATCCTCAAAAAATTCTATGAGATTCGTCAGATGTGACTTTCCTTTCACAAATCCATGCTGACTTTGTCCAATAATTTCACTGCTTTCCAAATGTGCTGTTATCACATCTTTGATAACTGACTCTAGCATTTTCCCCACCACTGATGTTAGGCTAACCGGTCTAAAATTCCCCGGTTTCTCTCTCCCTCCTTTTTTAAAAAGCGGGGTTACATTAGCCACCCTCCAATCCTCAGGAACTAGTCCAGAATCTAAAGAGTTTTGAAAAATTACCACTAACACGTCGACTGCACCTCTTCCTACAGATGCTGCCTGGCCTGCTGCGTTCACCAGCAACTTTGATGTGTGTTGCTTGAATTTCCAGCATCTGCAGAATTCCTGTTGTTTGCATCCACTATTTCTTGGACTACTTCCTTAAGCACTCTGGGATGCAGACCATCTGGCCCTGGGGATTTATCTGCCTTTAATCCCTTCAATTTACCTAACACCACTTCCCTACTAACATGTATTTCCCTCAGTTCCTCCATCTCACTGGACCCTCGGTCCCCTACTATTTCTGGAAGATTACTTATGTCCTCCTCAGTGAAGACAGAACCAAAGTAGTTATTCAATTGGTCTGCCATGTCCTTGCTCCCCATAATCAATTCACCTGTTTCTGTCTCTAGGGGACCTACATTTGTCTTAACCAATCTTTTTCTTTTTACGTATCTATAAAAGCTTTTACAGTCAGTTTTTATGTTCCCTGCCAGTTTTCTCTCATAATCTTTTTTCCCTTTCCTAATTAAGCCCTTTGTCCTTCTCTGCTGGACTCTGAATTTCCCCCAGTCCTCAGGTGAGCCACTTTTTCTGTCTAATTTGTATGCTTCTTCTTTGGAATTGATACTATCCCTAATTTCCCTCATCAGCCACGGGTGCACTACCTTCCTTGATTTATTCTTTTGCCAAACTGGGATGAACAATTGTTGTAGTTCATCCATGCGATCTTTAAATACTTGCCATTGCATATCCACCGTCAACCCTTTAAGTGTCATTTGCCAGTCTATTTTAGCTAATTCACATCTCATACCTTCAAAGTTACCCTTCTTTAAGTTCAGAACCTTTTTTTCTGAATTTACTATGTCACTCTCCATCTTAATGAAGAATTCCACCATATTATGGTCACTCTTACCCAAGGGGCCTCTCATGACAAGATTGCTAATTAACCCTTCCTCATTGCTCAATACCCAGTCTAGGATAGCTTGCTCTCTGGTCAGTTCCCTGACATGTTGGTTCAAAAAACCATCCTGCATTCATTCCAAGAAATCCTCTTCCTCAGCACCTTTACCAATTTGGTTCACCCAATCTGTATGTAGATTGAAGTCACCCATTATAACTGCTGTTCCTTTATTGCACACATTTCTAATTTCCTGTTTAATATCATCCCCAACCTCACTATTACTGTTAGGTGGCCTGTACACAACTCCCACCAGTGTTTTCTGCCCCTTAGTATTATGCAGCTCTACCCATATCGATTCCACATCCTTCCGGCTTATGTCCTTCCTTTCTATTGCGTTAATCTCCTCTCTAACCAGCAATGCTACCCTACCTCCTTTCCTTTCATGTCTATCCTCCTGAATATTGAATATCCCTGAATGTTGAACTCCCATCCTTGGTCACCCTGGAACCATATTAAACCTGATTCTGATTCTCCATTTAAGGAAGGGTATCACCCCCTCTGTAACCGTCATAAAGTTTACTGGAATGATACCAGGTGTGGAGAGGTTGCCTGTCAGATAATGCTCTCAGATATGGTAAAGCAAAGTGTGAAGGTCAAATTGAGTTTGTTGTCACGCACAGGAGCAAATGAAAAACTTGCTTACAGCAGCATTATGGGTATATCACAACATTCAGTAAACAAAAATCCAAAACTATTCAAGGGAAAAACACCAAAGGCCCATTGTGGTGCAACGTGGACACAGTTTTGCTGACTGATGTAGTGATTAGGGTTGTGCCCCTAGGTTCAAGAACAGAGTGATCGAAGGGAAGTAGCTGTTTCTGAACCCGGCAGTGCGGGATGTCAAGCTTCTGTACCTTCTGCCTGATGGGAGTTGTGAGAAGATGACACGGCCTGGATGCTGATGGATGTTACGTTTCTGAGGCGGCAGCTCCTGTGGATAGTGCGAATAGTGAGGGAAGGTATGTGTCCGCGATGTATTGGCTGAGTCCATTATACCCTGGAGCTTCTTGCGTTCCTGTACGTTCGAATTGCTGAACTAGACTGTGATGCAAGCAAGACACTTTCAACAGGACATCTGTAGAAGTTTGGAACTTGGAACTTGCAGAACATGATAAAGTTCAAAGCTCTAGGTAAATTTTATTATCAGAGTACCTATATGTCACCATATACAACCTTGAGATTCATTTACCTGCGGGAATACTCAGCAAATCTATAGAATCGTAACTGTAACAGGGTCGATGAAAGATCAGCCAGAGTGCAGAAGACAACAAACTGTGCAGATGCAAATATAAATAAATAGTAATAAATAACAAGAATATGAGATAACAAAATAAAGAGTCCTTAAAGTGAGATCATTGGATCATATCTCAATGGATGGGCAAGTGAACGTAGTTATCACCTTTGGTTCAAGGGCCTGATGGTTGAGGGGTAGTAACTGATCTTGAAACTAGTGGTGTGAGTCCTGAGGCTCCTGTATCTTCTGCCTGATGGCAGCAGTGGGAAGGGAGCACGGCCTTGGTGATGTGAGTCCTGAGGATGGATGCTGCTGTCATGTAGATGTGCTCAATGGTTGTGATGGCTTTACTCGTGATGTACTGGGCCGAATCCATCGCCTTTTGTAGAATTTTCCACTCAAAGGCACAGGTGTTTCCATACCAAGCTGTCATACAACCAGTCAATACACTCTGCACCACACATCTGTAGAAGTTTGTGAAAGTTTGTTGTACTGTATATTGATCCTGTTTATAGTTACTGTTCTAGAGACTTGCTAAGTATGCTCACAGAGAAAGAATCTCAGGGTTGTATGTGGTGACGTGTATGTACTCCGATCATACATTTTACTTTGAACTTTGACTGAAGAGATTGTCTGCCTGGAGTCAGTGGTTGCATAACCAGGACTTGTGATCTGCACCGGCTGCTCATACGACCACCAGCCCCTGCTCCCGTGGCTTCACGTGCCCCTGATCAGGGGGTGAAGCAGGTGCTACACCTTGCCCAAGGGTGCCCAGCAGGCTAGCGGAGGGAAGGAGCACCTCGCACCTCCTTCGGCAGAGGTGTATCCACCACCCCTTCCCCAGGATAGTGGAGTCTAAATTAGAGGGGAGAGATTTGAAGGGGATTTTAGAGACAAGGTTTTGGTGGGTCTCGGGAATGAGCAACGGGGGGAGATGGGTGAGGATGGAGTGGGAGGTGAACAGATGTGCCAGGAATGGACTGACCAAGGGACAGCACCTGGTGGTGGGGCAGAGTGGCCTCCGCTCATTAATCACTGACAACGTTCCAAGATCGCCGACTGGCGGCAGGGTTCAGTTGGTAATTATCAAAGGCTGTGTCAGTGCCGACGGATTCCAGGAAAAGGCCACTCTCGTCCCGGAACAAGGGGGCTTTCGGAGAGAGAGAGGATGTGTTGTACTCCACACCACTTCTCTACTCTCCTCCCTCTCCCCCTCCTCTGTAACCATCTATACTACTACAAGTTTGTGTGATCTTTGCCAGAGTACACCCCTCCCTGTCTCTGTAACCCCTCCCTCTCCAACGGCCCTCCCTGCCTCTGTAACGGCCTCCAGCCCCTGCACCCCTCCACATCTCTGTGACCCTCCATCTGGTCCCAATATCTCTCCTTTCTGAAACTCCCCTTCCCCATCTCTATGACCCCTCCCTGTGTCTCCATCACCCTTCCCCGTCTCTTTAAGACCCACCAGCAGGAGACCAACACCCCTCACTGTCTGTCTCTATAACCCCCATCTTTCCCTCTCCCTGTCTGAGGTAAGCCCTTTCTCTTTCACTTTCTTTCTGTCAAAGGAAGCTTCACTCTCCTCACACCCCTCCCCCGGGTAAGAAATGACAGCTGAGGGGTGGGGAGTAGGTTGTAGCTGATTAATCCTGTTCTGCTGTTGAGAACCGGCGTGACTGGATATCACCTGTGGAACGTTGCTGCTGTCTGCCTGGTGCAGGAATGTCTTCCACCGGTGAGTACACGCCTGGTCGGGTGGTGGGGGGAACCTGGCTCTGGGGGTGTCCCGAGACCCTTGTGTTGGGACCCCCATATCGCACTCTCCCTCTCTCAACATCTGTCTCGCTCCCTCTATTCCTCTCTCACTAACTCTTCTCACCCGCTCTCCTTTCTCTCTCTCTCCCTCACCTCTCCCTCCCTCTCTCTCTCTCTCCCCCCTCTCCCTCTCGTCTCCCCACCTGCTTTCCTCACTCTCCCCATGTTTCGATCCTTCTATCCCACTCGCTGCCCTCCCTCTCTCACTACCTCCTCTCTCCCCGTATTCTCTCTCTCGCTCCTTTCTCTCCTTTCTCCCCCTCTCTCTCTCCCCCTCTACCCTCTCCCTTTCTCCCTTCTCTCCCTTTCACACTCCTTTCGCTCTCCCTTCCCCTCACCCCACTCTCTTCCCCCTCTCGCCACTGTCTCTTGCCCCTCCCCCCAGCTGTGGGACGAGGGTGAGCCTTTCTCCCGGAAACCACAGCACAGACACACCCTTGTAAGAATCTCAGCCAGTCCCTGCCCCCACTCGGCAATCTGGGAATGTTGCCAGTGATTAACGAGTGGAGGCCGCTCCATCCCCACCATCCAGTGCTGTCCCTTTGGTCAGTATATTCCCGGCCAGCGGCTATGGGCTTGCAGCGTTCCCAGATTCCAGAGGAAAGGTGCCAGAATGCCAGCTGATTCCGGGAAATGAGACTCCCCTTCCGGGAATCATCAAGAGTTGGGATGTGGGTAAAGGGGAGGATACAGAGGGAGAGAGAAATAGGGGAGGGGGAAGGGAGCGACAAAGGGAGGTGAGGATGGAGGGAAGGGAGGTGGGAGAAGGGGTGGGGGTGAGAGAAGGGGTGTATGGAAGCGACTGAACTGGATGTTTGGAAGATGATTTGGGCCCCAGGCTGAATCGGAAAGGTCAGGTACAGGCCGAATCAAGGTGGTGCAGTCCAGGCTATCGAAGATTTAGCACTGGACCCGATTGAAAATGTCAGGGTGTCGAGGTCCGAGGTGAGGGATGGGCTGGTTCAGGTCACTGCTCCATGACGTTTGCTTGGCTCTGCACTGAAGTAAGGGTCTGTGGACAAAGTGCTTGGGGACTTCAGTTCTGAACATCATTTGTTTGTGTTTATTGTTTGCAGGATTTCTGCTTTATTTCTCTTTTTGCTCATTGGATGTGTGATGATCTTTTTTAAGGGTTTTATTGGGTATCTTTGTTTTGTGGCTGCTGTAAGGAGACAAATCTCAAGCTTGTATAGCGAGTATAGGTATATTCTGATAAAAAATGTACTTTGGAATCTTTGAGAGAGGGAGGATATCATGAAGCTGGAGAGGGAGCTTTCATTTAAAATGCTGGCGGAACTGAGCAGGTCAGGCAGCATCTATGGAAAACGTACGGGCTGAGACCCCCGAAATGTTGACTGTACTATCATTGAACCCTCCGACAAACTTTGTACATCTATAAGTCATAAGAGCCGAATTAGGCCGTTCGGCCCATTGAGTCTGCTCCACCATTTCACCATGGCTGACTCATTTCCTGCTCAGCCCCATTCTCCTGCCTTCTCCCCGTAATCTTCCACACCGTGACTGATGAAGAATGTACCAAGCTCCACCTTAAATGCCCCCAGTGACCCAGCCTCCACTGTTGCCTGTGGCAATGAATTCCACAGATTTACCACCCTCTGGCTGAAGAAATTCCTGCTCATCTCTGTTCTAAATGGACATCCCTCTATTTTGAGAGTGTACACTCTGGTCCTAGACTGCACCGCCACAGGAAACCTCCTCTCCATGTTCACTGTATCAGGGCCTTTCAACATTCAATAGGTTTCAATAACATCCCCCCTCATTCTTCTGAATTCCAATGAGTACAGGCCCAAAGCTATCAAAAGCCCCTCATATGATGACCCTTTCCTGGAATCATTCTCGTAAACCTCCTTTGAATCCTCTCCAATGTCAGCAGATCCTTTTTCAGATAAGGCCCCCAAAACTACCGACGATTCTCCAAGTGAGGCCTCACCAGTGCCTGATTAAGCCTCAACGTTACGTCCTTGCTTTTATGTTTTAGTCCTTTCAAAATGATTGCTACCATTTACCTTCCTCGCCACAGACTCAAGCTGAAAATTAACCTTTAGAGAATCCTGCATGAGGTCTCCCAAGCCCCTTTGTACCTTGGATTTTTGTATGTTCTCTTTATTTAGAAAATAGCGTATGCTTTTATTCCTTGCAGTAACGTTCATGAGCATTTAGGTTCAAAGCAAATGTATTATCAAAGTATATATTTGCCACCATATACAACCCTGAGATTCGTTTTCTTGTGGGCATACTCAACAAGTATACAGAATAATAACTAGAGGAGAATTAATGAAAGACCACCCAATTAGGGCATTAAACCAAAGAACAGATAACAAGTTGCACAAACACAAAAAGAAGAAATAATAAATAAATAAGCGGGAACATGAGATGAAGAGCTCTTGAAAGTGGGTCCATAGGTTTCGGGAAGAGTTCAGTGATGGGGCAAGTGAAGATATCCCCTCTGATTCAAGGGCCTGATGTTTGGGGTAGTGACTGTTCCTGAACCTGCTGGTGTGAGTCCTCCCTTCACTGGGTTTCAGTGAGATCCCCACACCTCAGTTCTTCCCTCTTGCAGGGATGAGGTTCTGTTGCCATTTCCATAGCTCTGGGGTTTTATGGGAAGGCGTTGCTAGCCCTATGTTCAACCCTCTTCCTTTCACAGCCGGGTTTGTGACCGTCCGCAGGGGTGTCTTAACTCATGGTCTTAATATTTATTATTTATTTTGTTATTATTACCATTTCTATAACTTGCCTTTTTCATATTGGTCGATTTTCCCAGTTTTTGTTATGTGATGTTTTCTATTCTTTCTAATGTGTTTCTTACTCTTTACTGTGAATGCCCTCAAAAATGATGAATCTTGGGGTAGTCTATGGTGATGTATACATTATTTACTTTAAACTCTGGAAAGAATGGCAGTGGACAGGCCGTGGTGAAGAGCATTTTTGAGTGAAGTTTCCCTTTGGTTCAGGAGCCTGTTAGTTGAGGGGTAATAACTGTTCCTAAAACCGAGTCTTTCTCTCAACTATGGGCTCCAGGGCTTCATTGATCTTGAATTTGTTTCCTCAGATGTGGACAGCGAAGCTGCCCTGGAGTCCCCTCGTCCAGACAATGATGTGTCGTTGCCATCACCGAGAGCCTCTAGGCCGCAGGACGTGCAGGATCAGGTGGGTCAGGGAGGAGTGGGGTAGACACATCTGGTGAAACGATGTGAGCTCAGTACGCAACAGGGGGCGGTGGTGGGGGAGGAGACCATTAAACAGCACGGGCGTTGACCAGACCCTGGGTGTGGCATCACATGGGCGTCCAACTCGCAGGTCAAATGGGAGAGAGGCCAGAGGTGTGGGTGTGGTCAGTTGTCAGGCTGGTGGACTGGCGAGGGGGTTGGGGGTCCTGTCACCAGTGAGACCAGAGGTTGAGGCCTAGTTTTCAGGGTCCCACTATTGGTGAGTCCAGTGTTCATAGTCTTTGGTTCAGGTTCTCATTCATTGTTGTCTGTGAGTCCTACATTGATACTAAATATTGAGGTCCGAAGACCAGTAGGAAGCCTGGGTCGAGGCCCAAAGGCCAGACACCGATCCGGGTCGAGGCCCAAAGGCCAGACAGCAGTCCCAGTCGAGGCCCAAAAGCCAGACAACGGTCCGGGTCGAGGCCCAAAGGCCAGACAGCGATCCAGGTCGAGGCCCAAAGGCCAGACAGCGGTCCGGGTCGAGGCCCAAAGGCCAGACAGCGATCCGGGTCGAGGCCCAAAGGCCAGACAGCGATCCGGGTCGAGGCCCAAAGGCCAAACAGCGATCCGAGTCGAGGCTCGAAGACCAGCAGGAGGCCTGAGTCGAGGCCTGAAGGCCAGTAGGAGGCCCAGACACTGGTTAGAGGCAGAGGCCAGATAGCGGTCTGGGTCAAGGCACAATTGAGGCACAAACATAGCATACCCACAACTCACTAACTCTAACCTAGATGTCTTTGGAATGTGGGAAGAAATCCACATGGTTGTAGGGAGAACATACAGTGGGAAGGGGGCAGGGAGATAGGAACCGTGGTTGGGGAAAGGGGAAAGGAACGGGAAACACCAGAGGGACATTCTGTACTGATCAATAAACCAATTATTTGGAATCAGATGACCTTGCCTGGTGTCTCAGGGCTGGGTGTGTCTGCTCCCACACCCTTGGCACTCGCTCCCTGCCACCTGTTCCACACCCCTCCACCCTCGCCATTCCCAACACCCTTTGCTCCCAGGGACCCTGTGATCTCCGTCTCAGAGGCCGACCTTAGGCTGTCTTTAAAGAGAGTGAACCCTCGCGATGTGGAATGCCCCAATAGAGTACCTGGCAAGGCTCTGAAAACTTGCGCCAACCAACTGACGGGAGTATTCAAGGACATTTTCAACCTCTCACTGCTATGGGCAGAAGTTCTCACGCTTCAAAAAGGCAACAATTATGCCAGTGCTTAAGAAGAAAAATGTGAGCTGCCTTAATGACTATTGCCCGGTAGCACTCACATTGACAGTGATGAAATGCTTTGAGAAGTTGGTCATGACGAGACTGAACTCCTGCCTCAGCAAGGACCTGGACCCATTGCAATTTGCCCATCACCACAATAGGTCAACGGTAGGCACAATCTCAATAGCTCTTCACAGGGCCGTAGACCACCTGGACAATACAAACCCCTGTGTCAGGATGCAGTTCATTGACTATAGCTCAGCATTTAACACCATCATTCCCATGATCCTGATTGAGAAGTTACAGAACCTGGGCCTCTGTACCTCCCTCTGCAACTGGATCCTCGACTTCCTAACCACAAAACCACGATCTTTGTGGATTGGTGATAATATCTCCTCCTCGCTGATGATCAACACTGGTGCACCTCTCTCTGTAGCCGTGACTGTGCGGCTAGGCATAGCTCAAATACCATCTATAACTTTGCTGATGATACAACCATTGTTGGTAGAATCTCAGATGGAGACAAGAGGGTGTACAGGAGTGAGATATGCCAACTAGTGGAGTGGTGTTGCAGCAACACCCTGGCACTCAACGTCAGCAAGACGAAAGAGCTGATTGTCGATTTCAGAAAGGGTAAGATGATAGAACATATACCAATCCTCATAGAGGGATCGGAAGTGGAGAGTGAACAGTTTTAAATTCCTGGATGTCAAAATCTCTGAGGACCTAACCTGGTCCCAACATATCGATGTAGTTATAAAGAAGACAAGACAGTGACTATACTTCATTAGGAGTTTGAAGAGATTTGGTATGTCAACAAAAACAATCAAAAACTTCTACAGATGTACCGTGGAGAGGATTCTGACAGGCTGTATCACTGTCTGGTATGGAGGGGCTACTGCACAGGACTGAAAGAAGCTGCAGAGATTTGTAAACTTAGTCGGCTCTATCTTGGGCACTAGCCTACCAAGTACCCAGGACATCTTCGGGGAGCGGTGTCTCAGAAAGGCAGCATCCGTTATGAAGGACTTCCAGCACCCAGGGCATGCCCCTTTCTCACTGTTACCATCAGGTAGGAGATACAGAAGCCTGAAGGCACACACTCAGCGATACAGGAACAGCTTCTTCCCCTCTGCCATCCGATTCCTAAATGGACATTGAACCCGTGAACACTACCTCACTTTTTTAATATATATTATTTCTGTTTTTGCATGATTTTAAGTCTATTCTATATATGTATATTGTAATTGATTTATTTATTCTTCTAGATTATGTATTGCATTGAACTGCTGCTGCTAAGTTAACAAATTTCACGACCCATGCTGGTAATAATAAATCTGATTCTGATTTATAAACTGGCTCTCCGTTCCATGTTGACAAATACAGTAGTGTGCAAAAGTCCCGTTCACCCTAACAATAGAAAATCTGCAGATGCTGGAAATCCAAGCAACACACACAAAATGCTCCTGTTCACACTCGCTATCTACATGTGCCTAAAGCTTTTGCACGTTACTGTATAAACTTGTTACAGGCAGCGGCAGGATTTGAACCCAGATTACTGGCACTGTAAAGGCGTTACGCGAACCGCTAAACTACTGCAGATTAATTCGTTGAAGTTATTCAGGGGTTTGTAGGTAATGGTGGGACAGAAATGTGATGTGATATTTCCTGTATTCTATCTCACAGGATGACCGCTACAACATGTCCGGTGTAAGGAAGGCCTTCATCCTCTGTGTCACAGAGCAGAGAGAAGGGGCCAAAATAGATTTGCGTAATCTCAAGGATATATTGCGGACCCTGGGTTTCGAAGTGACTGAGTGTATCAATCCGACTGGCAAGGTGAGGTATTTTCATAGTGTTTGTTCACTGTAGAGGGTCAATATTTCTCACTCACTCTTAGAGAAATTGGGGGGGCATATCACCTGTTCCCCCCCCCCCCATGTTGGCAAAGGGATTCTCAGATTTGAGAAGGGTCGAAATCGGAACGACTTTGTTATTGTCACGTGAACAGTGAGGAGGAGATGGTCACCTCTTTGTACACTGTGGCTTTGTGAAGAGGGTCTGGATAAGGCAGCAGGGATCTACAAGTTGCTACAAGAAAGACAAAGAAGGACCGGCTGTGATGAAATGGTGAAGTAGACTTGATGGGCTAAATGGCCTAATTCTGCTCCTGTATCTTATGGTCAGGCCCCGGCATCTGCTTGGCAGAGGACTTGTCTGGTCTTCTGGGAGAGTAGGGGCGGGGGGGACACGCAGTGACAGACAACGAGTGAGTACCCCGGTGAAGGACGCCCAAAGCATGCTTAAGCCAGTTCCATTTGCCTGTACTTGGCCCGTGTCATAAGACACCATCCACTACGTGACAATTAACCAATTTACTAACTTATCGTTTTCCATTTGTACAACTTCAATTTACTGAGAAGATCTGTATGGATGGGAAACAATTCAAATGTTTAGACTGTGCTTGCTGTTCTGTACTTAATATTTCAGTAATCTTGTATATATACTGGCTGATTAAGCATTCTTGTTCATTTAAGTAATCCGTTACAGGTTGTATGTATAAATACGTGAATTGCATATTACTGTCATATCGCATACAGTTTGCCCACTACAGAAAGGATGTTGAGGCTTTGGAGAGGGTGCAGAGGAGGTTTACCAGAATATTGCCTAGTTTGTGTGCTATCACGAGAGGCTGGATAAACTTGGGTTGTTTTCTCTGGAGTGCCGGAGGCTGAGAGAAGATCTGATATGTGAGGCATTGATACAGGAGACGGGGAGTATCTGTTTCCCAGGGTTGAGATGTTTAATACCAGAAGGGCATGCACGAAGGTGAGAGGGGGTAGGTTCAAAGGGGTAAGTTTTTTACTCAGTGCCTGGAATGTACTCACTGGTATGGTGGTAGAGGCAAATATATTAGAGGTTTCTAAGAGCAGTTTGAATTGGCACATAAATGTGCGGAAGATGAAGGGATATGGACTTTGTGTAAGTAGGAGGGAATAGTGCTTGGGTGTATTCTTTTTACTTTTTAGCTGGTTCAGCACAACATTGTGGGCCGAATGGCCTGTTCCTGTGCTGTATCTTCTATGTTCTATCATGCTACCATGTGAAACGTGCACACCTTGCATAAAGTAAACCCAAAGTTCCCCGACTCCCGTGTCTTCATTTGAATTAGTCCAATGTTTTGAAATGACAAACCTGTACTTGCTCAGCATCTGAACCAAGTTTGGATGCAGGGCGAGGAGCAATAGTCTCACGAGCCGTGGCCAGAGGGGCAGTAAACAAGGGCATTCACACCTTGGCTCTTCACGCAGGAAATCATCTCCTCCCTGGAGAAGTACCGTGACAGCATCGAGGACGAAGTCTGCTGCTCCTTCGTGTTCATTCTGGCGCACGGATCGGAGGGCAAGGTTAAGGGTCGTGACGAAAAAGAGGTTGACCTTGAGGAGATCTTTGACATGTTCAACAACGAGGAGTGTCTTCGTCTGCAGCAGAAGCCCAAGGTGTTCGTCATCCAAGCCTGCCGAGGAGGTGAGAACAGAGAGAGACACACAAAGATAGAGAGAGAAAGAGAGGAAAACAAAGAGACAGAGAGTGACACAGACAGAGAGACGGGGGACAGACAGAGAGAGTGACAGAGAGAGACAGATAGACAGCCGGAGAGAGAGAGATGAGATTGGGAGAGACAGGCAGGCAGAGAGACTGTGAGACACAGACAGAAAGAGATATCTATGAGATGGAGAGAGACACGCAGGCAGACACTCGGGGAGAGAGAGAGAGAGAAGGAGACTGAGAGAAGAGCAGGCAAACCAGAGGAGAGTAAAGCGGGAAAGACAGAGAGTGATGGGGGAGGATGAGATGAGGGAAGGGGACTAGAGGAAAAGGGAATGAGAAGGGATGGGAGGGGTTAACAAGGAAAATCAGTGGAAAAAGCAACTTGGGGAACTTAGGCAAACACATTGCACGCCTCACCACACCCCCCTCCGTAAGTGGGGGTGAGAGGGCAGCGACAGAGAGGGGTGAGGGTAAGAGAAAGGACAGAGAGAAAGAGAGAGACTGACAGAGAGTAAGAGGTATCTCTGTTCCTAAGGCAGGGGTCTCAGAACCATTTCCAAATGCAGCTTTCCCCAATCACCCGGGGGATACGTACTCGCTGGTAGAGGACATTCCTGAACTACTCAGACAGGACCATCATCCCCCAGACAACAGGAAGATGTGCCCTGTCTCAATACTGGCACAGGGTTAATCAGGGTGGGGTGAGGTGAGGGGGATGGAGTGAGGAGGTGTTGGTGTGCGGGGTAGGGTGAGGGGGATGCGGTGGGGGTGTTGGGGTCAAGGGGATGGAGTGAGGGTGTTGAGGTAAGGGGGATAGGGTGGGGGTGATGGGGTGAGGAGGATAGGGTGGGGGTGATAGGATGGGGTGAGGGGATGGGGTGGGGGTGTTGGGATGAGGGGGATGGGGGGGTTGTTGGGCTGAGGGGGATAGGGTGGGGGTGATGGGGTGGGGGTGTTGGGATGAGGGGGATGGGGGGATGGGGGTAGGGTGAGTGGGATGGGGTGAGGGGGATGCGGTGGGGGTGTTGGGGTCAAGGGGATGGAGTGAGGGTGTTGGGGTGAGGGGGATGGGGGTGGGGTGAGTGGGATGGCGTGGCTTTCCCTGAGGCCCACAGGACCAGGAATGCTGCTAGTTGGATCAGGATGAGACGTATTTGTCGCTTCCTGCATTCAATATACTCCAGGCTCATCCTGTCTCTCGATTGTAATTCCTGCTCTCTCCACTCACCCCTTGGCACCTCTCATGGCTGGAATTTTCTCAGGGCGGCACGGTTATCGTGACACCATTGCAGTGCCAGTGACCCGGGTTCGATCACTGTCAGTAAGGAGTTTCTCCGCTCTCACGAAACCGCTTGGGAGCAAATTCCATGCATTTACCACCCTAAGGAAGGGAAGGAATTTTTCATCCCATTTCAAATTGCTTTGGTTGTACCCCCACCCCCACCCCCATCCCCACCCAGAGACAAAAGAAACAAACCCCTCCCAGGGTTTACACACAACCTGTTCTTTGCAAGTATGTGATGGGACAGTGTGGAGGGAGATTCACTCTCTGTCTGACCCTGGGAGTGTGTGATGGGACAGTGTGGAGGGAGCTTCCTCTGTGTCTGACCCTAGGAATATGCGATGGAACAGTGAAGAGGGAGTCTCACCCTGTATCTGACCCCAGGAGTGTGTGATGTTACTGTGTGGAGGGAGCTTCACTCTGTGTCTGACCCCAGGAGTGTGTGATGTTACTGTGTGGAGGGAGCTTCACTCTGTGTCTGACCCCGGGAGTGTGTGATGGGATGGTGTGAAGGGAGATTCACTCTGTGTCTGACCCCGGGAGTGTGTGACGGGACGGTGTGGAGGGAGCTTCACTCTGTGTCTGACCCCGGGAGTGTGTGATGTTACTGTGTGGAGGGAGCTTCACTCTGTGTCTGACCCCAGGAGTGTGTGATGTTACAGTGTGGATGGAGATTCACTCTGTGTCTGACCCCGGGAGTGTGTGATGGGACGGTGTGGAGGGAGCTTCACTCTGTGTCTGACCCCGGGAGTGTGTGATGGGATGGTGTGAAGGGAGATTCACTCTGTGTCTGACCCCGGGAGTGTGTGACGGGACGGTGTGGAGGGAGCTTCACTCTGTGTCTGACCCCGGGAGTGTGTGATAGGATGGTGTGAAGGGAGATTCACTCTTGTGATGGGACGGTGTGGAGGGAGTTTTTCTCTCTGTCCGTCTCTGGGATTGTTTGTTGGGGCGGTGTGTGGGGAATTTTACTTTCTATCTGACTCTGGGATTATGTGATGAGATATGATGGTAAATTTTGAGGTATTTTTCTAGATAAGCAAGACAGTGGAGTTTCTTTGACCGACTTCCGTGCTTTGCCTTTGGAACCTGATGAACTCCCGAAGGTTTCGGACACCTTTGTCGTGTACCCCTCAATACCAGGTTAGTTGTCTCCTTGCTCCATCGTCGATTCCAATCCACCCTGAGTCTGCTCTTCCCTGTCCTAATCACCAACAACATTCTAGTCTGGGTTATCTGACCTTCGCTCTTGTGTTGGACCCCAATTCCATAATCCCTACTGTGATCCCTAATTGCTCAGTCTTTCCTTGCTCACCGTTCCTGGTTTCTGACCCATATCCAGATCTTCCACATCCTAGACTCAAACCAAAAACTGAAATGCCATCGCAATTTTTCCCAATCCCCATCCCAAAGTGTCTACAATTCCAATCTTCACAATCTCCATTCCAATCTTACAATCCCCATCCCAGTGTCTACAATTCCAATCTTCACAACCTCCATTCCAATCTTATGGTCCTCGTCCCAAAGCATCCACAATTCCAGATTTAGCTACCTTCCCAATCCCCATCCTAAAGTGTCAGCAATCCTAGGCTTCCAAGTCCCCGTCTCGAAGCATCCTCAATTCAGTCTTCCAAGTCCCCGTCCCAATCTACCTAGTCACCATCCCAATGCATCCACCATTGCAATCTTTGCAATACGCTTCCCAAAGAATGCATAATCCCTATCTCCCTATCTCCCCAATCCCCACCCCAAAGCATCCACAATTGCAACTTCCTATACCAACCCAAAACGCCCAGGATTCCACTCTTCCCTGTCCTCATTCCAAAGTGTCTGCAATCCCAGTTTTCCCAATCCCCATCCCAAAACATCGACCATTTCAGATCTCTCAGACCCAAATCCCAACCCAGGAGAGGCCCCATCGTCTGCTCCCAAGATCCTGGATTGGCCCGATTTGGCGACACGCATAGCAAGATCCCACACGCTGTGATTGTTGGCCCCCTCTGGGTGCCTTGGTTGTCCTAGGTCTCTCTCTATCATACATCCCAGGCAGGGTGTCTCGCTCACCGCTAAGGCCATACTGGAGCAATAGATTTCTTGATATTGAGGGGGGGGGTGTTTTGAGGGTGATAGCAGGCAGTACAGTTGTCTTTCCAATGAATGGTCGGGTTGAGGGCCGAATGGCCTCCTAATAGTCATCTTCAGTTAGGGTTCAGCTGTCCATCTTTGCTCGTTTCGCTGCTGGTGTTTAGAGCAGAAATGAAAGTCCTTCATCTCTGGTGGTGTTCAGGGCTTCCTTTATCATGTCAGACTTCCTCTCGGTTTCCACGACTGTCAGTCACTCAAGTCCCGGGTGGAAACTCAGGAAGACCACCACACTCAGATGTAGAAAGATTCTTCACTGCTGTTTCTGTAATAATTTTGTTGTACCAGTCAGGGTTGTTGGCCCTAAAGCTGGAGGACCAGCGAGCCATTCTTAGCCTCACCTCTACCCTTTGACCTGCTTGGCATGGGTGATCCTGCCAAGAGCCAAAGCATAAAAGCCTGACACCAGCCAACAGAACTCTCTCCGGGTCATTGAAGCATGCAAGTCTCCAAACCCTGTGACGAGGTTGTGGTCCTCTTCGAGGGCAGCAGTGCGAGGGAACACAATCACGACGCAGAATAAAGTGTCACAATTACAGAGAAAGTGCAGTGCAGGCAGACAATAAGGTAAACTGTGAGATCCATGTTAATGTACTAGGGAAATGTTCAGTGGTCTTACAATATCGGTGTAGAAGCTATCCTTGAGTCTGATGGGACGTGCTTTTGAATCTGCTGCCCGATGGGACAGGAGAGGAGAGAGAATATCTGGGGTGGGTAGCGTTTTTGATTTTGCTGGCTGCTTTACTGAGGCAGGAGGAAGTGTAGGTAAAGCCCATGGAGGGGAGGCTGGTTTCCATGGTCACCAAGCAAATTCCACACCTCGCTGCAGTTTTTCACGGTCACGGGCAGAGCAATTGCCATACCAAGCTGTGACACAACCGGGTAGGATGCTTTTTGTGGTATTTCAATTTTTTTAAATCAGTGGGGCCAAATTTTCTTAGTCTCCTCGAGGGAGTCAAAGCTTGGCTGCCCTGTCTACGTGATGTTTACACCAAAGAAGTTGAAGGTCTTGACTGCCTTCACCTTGACACCTTTGGTACAGCGAAAGTGTGTCTCTGCCCTTCCTGAAGACAATGACCAGCTCTTTGGTTTTGTTGACATTGAGGGAAAGGTTATAGTTTTGACATCATCTCATTGAAATCTTTGGCAAACTTGTATAGATGCACAGTGGAGAGATTCCTGACTGATTGCATCACGGCCTGGTATGGAAACACCAAAGCCCAGGAATGGAACGGTCTACAGAAAGTGATGGATACAGCCCAGTCCATCACAGGCAAAGCCCTCCCCACCCCTGAGCACATCTACTAGGGGCTCTGCCACAAGAAAGCAGATTGGGGAGGCATTCATAATGATCTTTCACGAATAAATGGATCCTGGCATAGTTCTAGAGTACTGGAAAATTGCAAATGTCACTCCACTCTTCAAGAAGGGAGGGAGGGAGGCAGAAGAAAGGAAATTATAGGCCAGTTCACCTGACCTCAGTGAGTGGGAAGATGTTGGAGTTGATTGTTAAGGAGGTGGCTTTAGGATACTTGGAGGCACATGATAAAATAGGCCAAAGTCAGCATGGTTTCCTTAAGGGAAAATCTTGCCTGACAAATCTGTTTGTCACATGACTGGCAACAATGAATATAGAAATGAGTCAGGTTTTATTAACAAACAAACATTTATTAAACTCGACTCAACATTAGTGAAAAGATAAACAAACAAAAACCTTAACCGGAAGTAAACCGCTATGCGGCCATTTGACAAACCGCCAAACTCAGTACTAGTTCTTAAAACAAGTCTTAAAGTGATAAATTCGAACACAGTTCCTAGAATGGTAAATTCTAAAGTCCAAGAGATTGATACAGTCAATTAGGAGGGACTTTCTTGAAGTAAAGAATTCCTCAAAGACTTGACGTTACTGCTGATCCCAGTCAGAACCTGCTTTGTCCGCAGGATTCACAATGGCGGAAATAAAACGGTTTAAAGGAACTGACCTTTCCTCTGTAGAATAGACACTGCACAACCTTTTCTGCTTTAGCAGAGGTTATCTCATGCAGATCACTCTTTCTTGAATGAAGATTCCACAATGGTCGGTCCTCTCCAATACCGCCGAACGATATCAGCTTTACTCGACTCCTTCAGGTTCCGTACTTTAGTAATGTCTTCACTCTCCAATACTACTGAAAAGGTACACCAACAAATCTGGCAGCTATTGGTGAAACTGCCAGCCCAACACTTGTGTACCTTACAATAGAAAGTAAAATTCCGTTTTAAAATTAAACTGCGTCATGGGACGAATACACAGCATAGCGGAGTATCTGACTGACGATCTAACTGAAAACTAACTGCATCACCGGGGTCTCCCCTTTATACCCATGGTGAACATGTCATCACGTGACCTTCCATCGGTGGGAAAATTACATCAGGTGACCTCCAAAAGACCATTACATCATGCCCATCAGCTACTCAATTACATCATGGTCATGAGACAGTCACAAGATATCCGTGAGGTTTGTAACATGTTGGAATTCTTTGAAGACGTAATAAGCAGGATAGACAAAGGAGAATCATTGGATGTTGTGTACTTGGATTTTCTGAAGGCTTTTGACAAAGTGCCATGCATACAGCTTAAGATCCCGTGGAATTACAGGAAGTGTAATGGACAAAGTGTAATGGAAGACTTGCACGGACAAAGAAGTGGCTGACTGGCCTCTAGTTGACTGGGGTGACTAGTGGTGTTCCACAGAGGTCTATATTGGGACCGGTTCTTTTTATGTTGTATGTCAATGATTTGGATGATGAAATTGATGGCTTTGTGATTGTTTGTGGACAATACAAAGATAGGTGGAGGGGCAGGTAGCGCTGAGGAAGCAAGGAGACTGCAGAAGGGCTTAGAGTAGGAGAATAGGCAAGGAAATGACAGATGGAATACCGTGTCCAGATGTGTATGGTCATGTACTTTGGCAGGAGGAATAAAAGCATAGACTATTTTCTAAGCAGAGAGACTATTCAGGAATCTGAGATGCAAAGGGACTTGGGATTCCCTAAAGGTTAATTTGCAGATTGAGTTTGTGGTAAGGAAGGCAAATGCAACGTTAACCTTCATTTCAAGAGGACTAGAGTACAAAAGCAAGGATGTATGTTGAGGCTTTATAAGGCATTGGTGAGGCCTCACTTGGAGTATTGTGAGCAGTTTTGGTTCCCTTGTTTAAGAAAGAATGTCCTGACATTGGAGAGGGTTCATGAGAATGGTTCCGGGAATGAAAGGGTTATCATATGAGCAATGATTGAAGGCTCTGGGCCTGTACTCACTGGAATTTAGAAGAATGAGGTGGGATCTCATATAAACCTATCGAATGTTGAAAGGCCTAGATAGAGTGGATGTGGAGAGGATGTTTTCTTTGGAGGGGGACTCTAGGACCAGAGGGCACAGCCTCAAAATAGAGGAACGTTTATTTAGAACAGAATGAGAAGGAATTCCTTTAGCCCGAGGGTGGTGGATCTGTGGAATTGGTTGCCACAGGTAGTTGTGGAGGCCATCATTGGGTATATTTAAGATGGCAGTTGATAGCTTCTCGATGAGTTAGGGCGTGAAAGGTTATGGGGAGAAGGCAAGAAATTGGGGCTGAGAGGGAAAAGCTGAATCACAGTAAGTGTGTATATATAAAATAGTTAAATTAAATAAGTAGTGCTAAAATAGAAATTTTTAAAAAGTGAGGTAGTGTTTATGGGTTCGATGTCCATTCAGACATCTGATGGCAGAGGGGAAGAAGCTGTTCCTGAATCGTTGAGTGTGTGTCTTCAGGCTCCGGTATCACCTTCTGGACGGCAGCAGTGAGAAGGGGGCTTGTCCTGGGTGGTGGGGGTCCTTGATGATGGATGCTGCCTTTTTCAGGCATCATTTCTTGAAGATGTTCTGATAATACCGAGGCTGATACCCATGATGGAGCTGACTAAGCTTACAACTCTGCAGCTTATTTTCATCCTGTGCAGTAGCCCCCACCCCCACCACCGCCCCCCATACCAGACGGTGATGCAGCCAGTTAGAATGCTGTCCGTGGTACATCTGTAGAAATTAGTGAGTTTGATGACGTTCCAGATCTCCTAAACTCTAATGAAATATAGCCGCTGTTGTGTCTTTGTAACTGTGTTTCCTCATGTTTGCGTTAATTATGCTGGGCCCAGGATAGATCTTCAGAGAGGTTAGCACCCGGAAGCTTGAAATTGTTCACTCTTTCTACTTCTGATCACCCTGTGAGGATTGCCGTGTGTTCCTTGTCTTACCTTTTCTAAAGTCCACAATCAGTTCTTTGGTCTTACTAACGTTGAGTGTAAGGTTGTTGGTGCGACACCACTCAACTAGCTGGTGTATCTCCCTCCGTACGCCCTCTCGTCTCCATCTGAAATTCTTCCAACAATGGTTGTACCATCAGCAAATTTATAGATGGCATTTCAGCTGTGCCTAGCCACACAGTGTAGGGAGAGTGGAGCAGTGGGCTAAGCACTCATCGCTGAAGTGCACCGGTGTTATCGTCAGTGAGGTGGAGATGTCATTTCCGATCCACACAGGTTGTGGTCTTCTGGTTAGGAAGTTGAGGATCCAGTTGCAGAGGAAGGTACAGAGGCCCAGGTTCTGTAGCTTTTTGATCGGGACTGTAGAAACGATGGTGTTAAATGCTGAACTATAGTCAATGAATAGCATCCTGACATAGGTGTTTGTATTGTCCAGGTGATTCAAGACCATATGGAGAGTCATTGAGATCGTGTCCATCTATTATGACGATAGGCAAGTTGCAGTGGGTCCAGGTCCTTCTAGCTGTGACCACCCTCTCAGAGCATTTTATCACTGCAGATGTAAGTGCTACTGGACGATAGTCGTTAAGGCAGATCACCTTTCGGCAATGGTATAATTGTTGCCTTTTTGAAGCAGGTGGGAACTTCCAACTGTAACAATGAAAGATTGAAAATGTCTTTAAACACACCCACCAGCCGATTGGCACAGGTTTTCAGAATCTTAGCAGAAACTCCATCGGGCCCTGCTACCATGTGAGGGGTTACCCTCCTGAAAGACAGCCTGACGTCGACCTCTGAGACAGCGATCACAGGATCAACGGGTGTAGAAGGGATCTTCACTGCTGTAGTTTTATTCTCCCTTTCATATCGAGTACAAAGGGCATTGAGCTTGACTGGGAGTGAAGCCACGTTGCCATTTATGCTGTTGGGTTTCACTTTTTAGGAAGTAATGGCCTGCAGACCCTGCCAGAGTTGACATGCATCCAACTTCATCTCCAACCTTATTCAGAATTGTTCCTTAGCTCTTGAAATAACGCTCTGGAAATCGTACCTGTTTTTTCTTGTACAGACCTGGGTCACCAAACTTGAATGCCACAGATCACTAACCCTCAGCAGACCCTCCCGGTTCATCCATGGCTTTTCATTCGGGTATGCACGGTACGTTCTCGTGGCCACACACTCATCCACACAGGTTTGGATGAAGTCAGTTACGGCTGCGGTGTACTCAATCAGACTCTGAGATGAAACCCTGAGTACAGTCCAGTCCGTCGATTCAAAGCAATCCTGTAAGCAATCTTGCGCCTCCCTTGTCCGTACCCTCTTGCTCCTCACTGCTGGTGCTGATAATAAATCAATTGATAGGGCTTCCTGTTCCCACCCTCTCCTCCATCCTAATTGCTCTGTAATTCCTCTGCAGGTTACGTGGCCTATCGGCACACAACTCAGGGATCATTCATGATCACATTCATGACGGAGGTCTTCAGAAGCCACTGGAACCGGGAGCATCTGTATGACATGTTCGTCAGGGTAAGGCAGAGTTAGGCGATTGGGGTGTGAAGGAAGAGGGGAGAGAGATTGACTTATCCCTCAGCCCCACTCAGAGGGGAGAAGGTCCTCGTTTCCCTTGTTTGCCGGTTGGAATGTGCCAGAGGAGCTCAGCAGATCAGGCAATGACTGTGGACGGGAATAAACAGTCGACGTTTCGGGCCTAGACCCTTCATCAGGACTGGAAAGGAAGGGGGAAGAAGCCAGAACAAAAAGGTGGGGAGGGGGAAAGGGGGAGGAGCAAAAGTTGGCCTGAGATAAGCGAGGCAGGTGGGATGAAGCAGAAATCTGGGAGGTGATAGGTGGAAGAGGTAAAGGGCTGAAGAAGAAGGAACCTGATAGGAGGGGGCAGTGGACCATGGGAGAAAGGGAAGGAGGAGAGGCACCAGCGGGAGGTGATGGCAAGTGAGGAGAAGAGAAGGGGTAATAGGCGAGCCAGAATGGGGAATGAAGAGAGAAGGGGAGGGGAGAAATTCTGGAGGTTAGAGAAATCAGTGTTCATACTATCAGGTTGTAGGCCATCCAGATGGAATATGAGGTGTTTCTCCTCCAACCTGAGTGTGGCCTCATCATGGCAGAAAAGGAGGCCATGGAGTAACACGTCCGAAAGGCAGTGGAATTTAAACGAGTGGCCACCTGCCTGTTGTGAGAGATGGAGCGAAGGTGCTGAAAGAAGTGTCCCCCCACCCCCTATCTACATTGAGTCTCACCGCTGGAGATTTCCAGCATCAGCAGAATCTCTTGTGTTTGTGCTGGGTTTACATGTTGGACCTTGAATTCCTGCTGGCCTATTCTCCAACTGAACCAACACGATTGGGTCTTTCAGGTGAACCGACGGATGGTGAGCGGAAGATATCAACAGGAAGGGTACAAGACCACTCTGGTGATGGAATCGACCCTGACCAAGGCCATCTACCTCAAACGCACCTGATGCTGAAGGTTGAGACACTCCGCACATCCCCTCCCCTCTCCCCACTCCCCACCTGCCCTCTCCTCTCTCCCTCCCTCTCTTCCCACTCTCCACTCCCCTCCCACGCTCTTCCCCCTTTCCTTCCTCTCCTCTCCCCTGACCCTCCCCCTCCTTTCCTCAGAACACACTTGCTGAGACTCACTCTCGCTCACTCTAGCGTTCTCTTGTTTCATTGTGAGAGTTCGGGCCCCTGCGGAGTTTGTCGATTTGGGTGGACGTCCTGCGGCCCTTCAGCATCAAGTAATAATGAAGACTGGCAATAAATCAGAATACTTTAATCAAATGCAGAACTTTCTGACCATTTATTCACTTCTGGGGTCTCGATGTCTCAAAAGGTTCCCCACCCTGCTGCCTGTTTCAGGAGTGGGGTGACCCCCTCACTCTCGAACCTCCGTGGGGAAGGGGCTCCCATTGTGCTGTTGTAGAGGGAGTTTGAGGAGTTAGACCCATTGACGGTTATATATTTCCAGAAAGGATGGCGGACCTCTTTTGGTGGAGTTTTACAGAATGGGGGAGATGGTGGGAGGGTCTCATTGAAACCTGCACTGAACAACAACATTTTTTCAAGGTGTTGCTTCCCCTGGCATTTTTTATGGTTATGCTGGACCACTTGAAGGTGAACACAAATGTAATTTCAGACCACTTGTAACACGTAGGAATTTGGAGAAACAAGGAATTAACTTTTATTGCATAACAGCGCTGATTCTTTGCAATAGAATCAACAGAGCTAAAAATGTTGATGATTTTCATTTGTGCTCAGTGTCTGAGGCTTCTCGCTTAAGTGTCCAACAATAATCAGCCAGCATCGCCCTGAAATCATTTCTCCAGGACCGCAGTGTCCTGGTGAAACCTTTCACCTTGCTCGTCACTGACAGCACCAAGATTGGCAGGGCAGGTCTAAATGGGAACGCAGGAAATGAATCTTTAGTGACTAGTTGCACTCCATGATTTTGTCTGCTTGAAGCATGTTGTCAGCCAGCTGCACCTAGTTTGGTGCTCTGTGTATTATCCAAGTAGATATCTGTCACCATACCATATACAACCCAGAGATTCATTTTTATTTCTTTATTGCGATACAGCATGGAATAGGCCTTTTCGGCTCACATTTTCACAATAACTAATTAACCTAGCAACCAGTTCCTCTTTAGTCCATGAGAGGAAACTGGAGCACCTGGAGGAAATACACGGTCAATGGGAGCACATACAAACTTTACAGACAGCGGTGGAATACTCAATAAATCCACAATAGAATCAATGAAAGACTGCGCCAACTTAGACATTTAACTAGTGTGCAAAAGACAACAAATGATGCAAATACAAAAAAAAGGAAATAATAAAAATTTTTAGAGGAGGAGAAGATGGCGGCGAGACACAGCACATGCGGCCTCGCCGGTGAATGATATCTATAATCTGTCAAGTAGGGGACCGTGTACAATTCTGATTTGATGGAGACAGACGTGACAGTAAGGAGGAACATCTAGAAAACTTCTGAAATACCCGCTTCGCTGCCGCTGCTACTGTGTGGTAACCGGAATCTCTGGAGCAGAAGGCCCCGAAATCCTCGGCTTTGCTTGTTTCAGCGGCTGGGGCGAGGTCGAAGGAGCTCGGCAGAGGATAACACTCGGGAGGCTGTATCGGAGGGGCTGGTCAAAATTTTCGGACAGACGGACAGACTTGGTGTCGGCTGTGGTCGGCTGCTTCCAAAGCATCGGCGGTTGTCGGTGCCTTGGAGGTTTATGGCAGGGAGTTTCTCCCTTTTGCCACCTGCTATCGGGGACTCGGGAGTTGATTGGGACTTGAGACTTTTTTTTTTTACCGTGCCCATGGTTTGTTCTTTATCAAATTATGGTATTGCTTTGCACTGCTGTAACTATATGTTATAATTTTGTGGTTCTGTCAGTGTCAGTCTTTGGTTTGTCCTGTTTTCTGTGATATCACTCCAGAGAAACGTTGTATCATTTCTTAATGCATGTATGCATTTCTAAATGACAATAAAAAGAGGACTGAGTGTTCTCATAATCCAAAAAAAACAATAAATAAACAAACAAGCAAGCAACCTTTACCTCCCTGTTCAACTGGATACTTGACTTTCTCACTGGAAGACCACAAACAGTGCAGATGGGAAATAATATCTCCTTGCTGACTATCTCCACTGGTGCTCTGCTGTACTCTCTCTACGTCCCTGGCTGTGTGGCTCAAATGCCATCTATACTTTGGTGGGTGACACAATTACTGTTGACAGTATTTCAGATGGTGACAAGACGTACAGGAGCGAGATAGGTCAAGCTGGTTGATTGGTGTCACAGATGCAGCCATGCACTCAGTAAGACCAAAAAACTGAAAGGGTAAGACGAGGGAACACACACCAGTCGTCATCGAGGGATCAGAAGTGGAAAGAGTGAGCAATTTCAGGTTCCTGGGTGTCAACATCTCTGAGGATCTAACCCGGACCCAACATATCGATGCAGTTACAAAGAAGGCACGACCGTGGATATATTTCACTGGGAGTTTGAAGAGATTTGGTTTGTCACCAAAGGCACTCGCAAATTTCTACAGATGTACTGTGGAGAGCATTCTGACTGGCTGTATCACCGTCTGGTATTGGGGGGGGGGGGTGTACGGCACAGGATCAGTAGAAGTTGCAGAAAGTTGTAATCTCAGTCAGCTCCATCGTGTATACCAGCTTCCCCAGTATCCAGAACATCTTCAATGACTGATGCCTCAAAAAGGCGGCATCCGTCATTAAGGACCCCATCACCCAGGTCATGCCTTGTTCTCATTGCCACCATCAGGGAGGAGGCACAGGAGCCTGAAGACACACACACCCAACAATTCAGGAACAGCTTCTTCCCGCCTGCCATGTGGTGTCTGAATGGACATTGAACCCATGACCACTACCTCACTACTTTTTTATTTGTTTTTTTTTCCAGTAGTGGTATATATATCAGTGAGTGTGTGCCTTCAGGCCTCTGTACCTCCTCTCGGATGGTAGCAATAGCAGTGAGAAGAGGGTATGTCCTGGGCAATGTGCAGTCCTTCATGATGGATGCTAGCATGTTGCAGCGTCGCCCTTGAAGATGTCCAGATTAGCACAGTGTCTAGTAACGATGATGGAGCTGACTGAGTTTACAACTTCCTGCAGTTTATTTCAATCCTGTGCTGTAGCCACATCCCTCCCGCACCAGACAGTGATGCGGTCAGTTAGGATGCTCTCCACAGTACAACTGTAGATATTTCTGAGTGCCTTTGGTGACAAACCGTATCGCCTTAAACTTCCACTGAAATATAGCCGCTGTCGTGCCTTCTTTGTAACTGCATTGATTTATTAGGTCCAGAATAGGTCGTCAGAGATATTGACTCCCAGGAACCTGAGATTGCTCCCCCTTTCCACTTTTGTTCCCTCATGTCCAGAAACAATCCTTTGGTCTTACTGACATTGAGGGCAGGGTTGTAGCACACAGCCTACTCCTGTAGGCCTTCTTGTGCTTGGGGGGGGGGGTGCATTGTGTGGGTAACCACAAGTAGGCTGTGATGGGGCACCCATATGTACTGAGGCGGTGTGTCCTTCCCCACCCCTGGGAGAGCCCTGTGCTATGGGGAGATGAGTGGAGTGATGGCAGCAATTGAGGGGGTGGGGGTGATGTGTCCATAGGAGGGGATTCTGGTGCAGCCCAGGTGATGTTGGGGATGGTGTGAGTGAGGTGGTGGGAATAGTCTAGGTCACCACTATTTCCCCCAATATGCCCCCTTGTGCCCACCACCACACACCCGCAAGTGTCTTGACAACAGTATCTTTTCTTCCCCCTGAGGAAAGCATACAGTCAATGGAGGGAGGGAGAAATTCTGGCTTCACTGTCCTAGCTTCTGACCCCTGTGATTAGCAGGTCCCCAACACCAACACCTCCACCTCCACAATGTTTTCCCCACACCCTCATTCTCTCCGCAACAGATAATTGGGACATGTCAAGACTAGTATGCTTTGCCCCAATTAAGCTGCTGTCCCAATTGGCCAGTTTCATGGAAATAGTTAAAAAGATATAAAAAAGGCAAACTGAGTAACAGATTATGTATTTAAATGAATACAGAACAAATTAGAACACTATCAATGCTACTGCAGTACTATAAAACTGTGTATTACTTCCTAATAGTTATCACTGGAGGAATCCATCCAGCATACAAAATGAACAAAATTAATGCAGACATCTGGTGCGGATAATGGCCCGCCTTCATACAAAGCTATCGACAATTGCATCCTCCAAATTTTCTTTTTCATTGTAACATTCAAGGTGATTATTGATGCCTTCATACTCTTCGTAGGTCCTAGCTTATTGAAGTGGTGAAATTGTTTCATTTTCATTCCTGGTCGTTTCTGGCATGTCCAAGCCCGAATGCTTGAAACTGCGGTGAGCAAGGCAGTTTGGAATTGACTTACTGCTTATTTCTTGTCAACTGTCAGTGACAAAAATCACTGCTTTTTGAACTCAAACACACACAATTGATGTTATTTTGAAACTTCGCTCTGAGCAGTGTGCCTCAGGTGACCGACCACACAACTGACACTAGTCAGAAACGTCTCCACAAACTATGGACTCACTTTCAAGCATTCTTCATCTCATGTTCTTGATATTTATTACTGCTTATTTATTATTATTTTTTTTTCCTTTTGTATTTACACAGATGATTGCCTTTTGCACACTGATCGTTTGCCCCTACTGTTGAGTGCGGTCTTTCATTAATTCTATTACATTTCTTGGATCTACTGTGAATGCTGAAGAGAAATCTCAGGGTTGTTTATGGTGACATATCTGTACTTCGATAAATAAATTTACCTTGAACTCTTGAATAGTCTCCTGCTCCATTTAAGCAGCACAGTGTCCCAAATAATCTAAGGGAATTCTGGCAATTTTCTTGATTAGTTTTTGTTCTTTAAGAGCTGTCCCAAATGAGGAAAGATGTAAATAAGGTTGAAAGGATACAGAGACTTTTACTAGGATGTTGCCAGCTCTGGAGGACCTCAGTTATATGGAAAGATTGAGTAGGTTGGGACTTTATTCCTTGGAATGTAGAAGAGTGAAAGGGGATGTGAGATGTACAAAACTATGAGAGGTACAGTGTAGACAGGGTAGTGTGGTGCGTGGCCGGGTGGTTAGGGCGTTGGGCTCACAACCTGAAGGTCATGAGTTCGAGTCTCAGCCAAGGCAGCGTGTGTGTCTTTGAGCAAGGTACTTAACCACACAATGCTCCAGTCTACCCAGCCGAAAATGGGTACCGGCAAAGATGCTGGGGGTCAACCTCGCGATAGACTGGCGTCCTATCCGTGGGCGAGTGGGGGAGTCTCGTACTCTCAGTCACCTCACGCCACGGAAACCGGCATAGGCACCAGCCCGATGAGCCACAAAGGCTCAGGGCAGGACTTTGATAGACAGGGTAAATGCAAGCAGGCCTTTGCTACTAAGGTTGGGTGGGACTATAAATAGAGGCCATGGGTTAAGGCTGAAAGGTGAAAAGTTTGAGGGGAATATGAGGGGTATGGCAGGCTAGGGACTGGTGCAAGTCGATGTGAGCACACAGTGTTAATGGTTCAGCATTGACTAGACCTAGACTAGAAAGGCCTGTTTTTGTGCTGTACTTGTCTATGACTATAAACTTATAAGAGGCATAGGTAGAGTGGACAGGAAGTATCTTTTCTTCCCCGGGGTAGAAATGTCTAACACCAGAAGGCATGCATTGAAGGTGAGAGGGGGTAAGTTTTTTACTCAGAGAGTGGTGGATGCCTGGAATGTGCTGCCTGGTATGGTGGTAGAGGCTTTTAAGAGACATTTAGATGGGTACATTAATGAGGAAGATAACGGGATATGGACATAGTGTGGATAGGAGGGATCAGTGTTTGGGGGTTTGCAGCCGAGACCCTTCTTTGATGACTATTTATTCATTTCCACAGACGCCAAGTTCCTCCAGCATTTTGTCTGTTGCTCTGGATTTCCAGCATCTGCAGAATCTCTTGCATTTGTGATAAGAACAGATTTTTTTTTAAATTAGCAAAGTAAACTATATTCATAATAAAATTATTTACAAGAATAAACCGTTCAATAACTTTACATTCTTTACAGACATTGTCAATACTTTCCATACAGTTATAAATGATTCTGCCACTCTGGGGTTCATACTAAGTCATTGTAATTGAGGGGCTACCTTCCCCCATCCAGTGGGAGAAGAACCCTAAACTCTGGTCCTTCCCCTCCGAGCCCTTGCGGTGGCAGCACCAGGTTTCAGTGCGTCTCTCAGCACGTACTTCTGCACCAAGAATTCTGCCACGGACATCTCTCTCATCTTCCTCCACACCTTCACAAACCCACAGTGTGCAAGGAGGTGAGTCACAGGTTCACCCCCACTGCAGTCCTCCCCCGGGCAGCAGGTTGTGGAGATGATGCTATGGGCACACAGGAGGGATCTGACTGGGAAGGCCCCTCTCACCACCAGCAAGGTTAGGCCTTGGTGCACGTTGGTGAGGCCTGGCTGTTGGCCATGGTAGATTTAAAATATGGAAGAAAATATCAAACTCGAATGGGTCAAGGACAGTGGAAGCAGACACATCAATTGTCTTTGTTCCTACCATGTGCTTGGAGATGGAACCATTTTGTGGAACTATTTTACGTCCTCCATTTTGTAAGATGAAGTTGCTTGGCTTTCTGTGTTTTAAAGTGGACACAATGATGCTTCAGGTAATCTGCTGAACTAGCGGTAATTTCCAACCAAGCCATTTGTGAGGTGTTCTTTGACACAATATAACATGCAGGTTTGTGAATGTTGGGGTTTGTGCCTGCCTGGAGTGATTTGAGCTGCTTACTAAAGAGAAAAAGAGTCATAAATTACCAATTGTCACTTGCTGGGAAGAGGGCAATACATGGATGCTGGTCTGGAGCAGAGCCAATAAAAAGGTGTTAAAGGCAATGACACTGGAATGCAATATTTGAATTGGTAAGGAACGAATATAAAAGTTGACACTTTGAGCGTACTATCAGCGATAACTCTGTCACAAGACCCACCTCTGCAAGGACGAACCCCCACGCCAGGACTGGGCAAAGAAAGGATTGACCATCTGGCCAAAGGAGATCCACTATTTCAGTTTTATGAATTGGAGGAAGTGGTCTGAGTGAGTATTGGTACAGAGGGGACAGGGGAATTCATGTTCTAAGTTGTTGGCCCAGGGTCAACATAGATCTGTTGTTATTTGTGTGCAGATAAAAAAGTGTGAGCTTTGATTAATTACAAGTTGCATAGTGAATTTCCCACTCTAGTTCCATTGACAAATGGTCAACATGCCAATGATGGCCTGGCTGCTCAGGAACCACTCCACTGTGTCCATCACGTCCTTCTCCTGTAGTGCCTGCAGGACATTCTGTGTTGACTACTGCCTCATGGTCTGGTGGTCAAAGGTGTTGGTCTGAAAGAGCTTTTCCACGAAGGATAGGTAGTGACTGGGACGTTGCACAGGAACAGGGCCAGACCCGTCCTTCGCAGCACAGGGGACAGGTAGGATCTTGGCACGTAGTGGTTCTTGCTGCCCACATACTGTAGTTAGGTTCCACACACAACCTGATGCAGCCACACGCGAAGCTGGTGATCAGGATGAGGGTGACATTGGGAACAGTTTTGCCCCATTGTCCAGGGACTTGTGTGTGGTGACCCATCTGACCACTCTCCAGCTGAAACTGAGGTCAGCTCAGGTGATTTCCGAGCTGCAGGAGTGGGAGAGGGGCCACGCCTGCACCAAGTACAGCAACCCTGAGAGCACCTCACACCCGATATCCAGGATTTTCCCCATTTTCGATAAGGAGTGTCCTCCACCACGGTCCCAATTTCTGTTTACCCTCCCAGTCCGCTCCAGCCAATTCGTGTTGCATGCCTCAGCCCTTCCGAAGCGGATCCCCAACATTTTCACGTAACCAGACCTGAAGAGTATGGCTCTACTCTTCGTGTGGGTGATCCTGGCCCCTGATGCCAGCTCAAACTGGTCGCAGATGCTAATCAACTTGCGAAATGACCTCAGATCAGAGCAGAAGACAGTGACATCGTCCATGTCCAGGGAAGTTTTCACTTGAGTCCCTCCGCAGCCTGGCAGCGTCACCCCTCTTATGCCCTCATCCTTCTTGATGGCTTCAGCAAAGGGTTCTATACAGCACACAAACAAGACGGGGAGAGAGGGCAACCCTGCCTGACTCCTGACTTGATGGGGAAGCTGTCTGTTTCCCTCCCATTGACTTGGACTGCACTACAGATGTATCCATTTCCTGGTTCTCTCCCCAAATCCCATTTTGGAGAGTACGTCCATCATGTACGTGTGTGATATCCTATCAAAGGTCTTCTCCTGATCTAAGCTGACCAGGCAGGCATCCACCCCCACTGTCCTGAACATAACAGTGCGAGGTTCTTCCATCCTGGTACAGCACAGGTTTGGTCCGGGTGGATCAGAACAGACTTGTCCCTGTTGGCGGCAGCCTTGGACAGGATCATATTGTCCACATTCAGGAGTGATATGGGTTTCCAGTTTTTAATGTCACCCTTTTGCCTTCTACTTGCAGATGAGGGTAATGATGCCCTTCCTCATGGATTCTGACATGTTGACAACTGGAAGCATAGTGTTGTACACTTCCAGCAGGATGGGGCCCATCCTGTCCCACAGAGCCGAGTACAACTCAGCCAGTAAGCCGTTGCTCGAGTCAAAGGAATTGATGGAGCCAGTCAGCTCGTCCAGGGGCATTGGCTGGTCCAGATTCTCCCACTTGCCGTTGTCTAAGACCTGTGTGATAGACGACAGGAAGTTCTGTGGTGTCTGTGGCTTTTCTGTCATACAGACTGGCGTAGAAGAACCTGCAGATCCGTAATACGTCTGTCTGCGAGGACACGACTGAGCCGTCCTCTTCCTTAAGGCTGTGGATCACAGAGCTCCTCTTGTGAACCTTTTGCAAGAAGAAACGTGAGCACATCTCATCCTGTTCCACAGTGTGGACCCTCGATCGGAAGATAATCTTGGAAGATTCAGAGGCGAAGTGCTGGACTTACATCTACCTCCTCTGAATGCAGAAGGAGAGTTGCTGCAACTCTGTCTGGAGTTTAAGCAGTTCCCTCTGCCCCACCTTGCTTTCTGGATCCCCTTGTGGATGAAGAACCTCTTGACGTTCTCCTTGGTGGCTTCCCACCAGTGAACCGGGGAATCAAAGCAGCCTTTTGAGGTTCTCCAACCTGTGTACTCCCTCTCTAGTTCCTTAATGTTCTCTGGGGTCAGCAGTTTAACATTCGGCTTCCACGTCGCCCCACCTGCTTTCTGGTCCTCTTGCAGGTGACAGGTGGCTCGCAGAAGGCAGTGGTCAGAGAAGATCACCGGCGCGGCAGGTGGATCTGACCGTGGTGGACTCTAAGAGGAAGAGGAAGTCGATCCAAGAGCGGGCTGAACCGTCCGATCGTGACCAGCTGGCCTGGGGTTCTACTCCACCTGTGGAGGTGCCAAAGGTGTGGCACAGCTTGGCTGTTTTGACCGTCTCCATCAGGGAATCTGGAGGTCCTGTCCAACCTGCCGTCAGTGCTGACAGATCGCCCAGCCGTGTCAGTCATGCAGTTGAAGTCTTTGGCTGGGACGTCGCCAACGGTGGCGGGAGCTGCTCGAGAACGGCCAGCCGCTCGCCCCGCGCGGGTGAGGCATACACATTGATAAGCTGGAACAGAGTATTTTGATATCGTATGTCTGTCATGAGGAGACACCCCTCCCCACCCCCCAACCACCTCTAACTCGGGTCCAGTCACAAACAAGAGAGAATCTGCAGGCGCTGGAAATCCAAGCAACACACACAAAGTGCTGGAGGAACTCAGCAGCCAGGCAGGGTCTATGGAAAAGAGTGCAGTTGGCGTTTCCGGCCGAGAACCTTTGGCCGGACTGGAGAAGAAAAAGATGAGGAGTCAAGTTAAAAGGTGAAGAGAGTGAAGAGAGAAACACAAGATGATGTGAAACCAGGAGGAAGGAAGGGGTGAAGTAAAGAGCTGGGAAGTCGATTGGTGAATGGGATACAGATCTGGAGAAGAGAGAGTCTGATAGAAGAGGACAGAAGACCATGGGAGAAAGGGAAGGGGGAGGAGCATCAGACGGAGGTGAAGGGCAGGTAAGGAGGTAAGGTGAGAGAAGGAATTGGGAATGGGGAATGGTGAGGTGGGGGGCCTTACTGAAAGTTTGAGAAGTCAATGTTCATGCCATCAGGTTGGAAGACCACCCAGACGGAATATAAGGTGTTGTTCCTCCAATCTGAGTGTGACCTCATTGCGACAGTACAGGAGGTCATGGGCTGACATGACGGAATGGGAAGTGGAATTAAAACGGGTGACCACTGGGAGATCCTGCTTTCATCCGGTGCTCCCGGTGTGGCCTCCTGTATATCGGTGAGACCCGACGTAGATTGGAAGACTGCTTCAGTGAGCCCCTCAGAAAAAAAACGGGGTCTCCCTGTAGCCACCAATTTCAATTCCACTTCCTATTCACCCGTCCCATCACCTACCACCTTGTACTTCGTCCTCTCCTCCCCCCACCTTCTCACTCTGACTCCTCAACTTTCTTTTCAGTCCTGATGAAGTGTTTCAGCCCCAAACACCGACTGTTTCCATAGACTGGCCTGCTGAGTTCCTCCAGCATTTGGTGTGTGTCGCTTTAACTTGGGGGAGGAGGTGGAGAAGTTGCCTCCCCGCAGCAGAATCCCCAGGTGAGAAGCACGACTATCATTGTCCCCCGCTGGCCACACTGGCAAACCCTGGGGCCACCTTCGGTCATTGCCGAAATGTGGTGGCCCACAGTCCTCCAAGAAGCTCGTGCCAGCCTTAACATTGTCCACATACACATCCAGTACTCTTAACCCTGCACACATTTAATGATGCCAGTTTTAAGTCCATCACTGTCCCCTTTTTATTTCTCTATGTCACAGTCCTTACTTTCATGGTCCTGAGCCTTCGTGAATTGCTACGCCATTGGGCTCAGATACTGCAGATAGTCATCCCCCTGGGTGTGGTGGTGTTGGTTCCGTGCCTGTGGGTGGGGGGGTTGTTGTACACTGTTTCACCTTGGCTTTCAGTTTGTCTGCCCACTGTTGCTCGGGTGGTGTTGACTGAGGCTTCTTCCTCTTCTCCCTCGGCCCTCCCCTCCTCCTTTGGCTCGAATGAGGCTTCAGCTCAGAAGAGATGTTGGCTCTGGGCAAGTTTCTGTTAAAGTTCCCTTTTTCTCTCTCTCTGTTCTTAGTGTAGTAAGTGGCCGCTGTGTGTTCTTCAAACCAGATGCTGGAATCATGGGAGACCCAGAGTGCCCCAGGGAACCACGTCTGAGTGAAGTGCATCTGGCTGCAGCTCCTCGAAGACCGTGTTAGGGATTTGGAGCAGCAGCTGGACGACCTTCAGCTTGTACGGGAGAGCGAGGAGATCATCGATCAGAGTTACAGGGAAGTAGTTAGGCCAAAGTTACAGGAGGCGGGTGTCTGGGTAGCTGTCAGGAGAAGTGGAAGTGTGAATAGGCAGCACAGAGCCATTCCCCTCGAAAATAAGCATACAGTTTTGGATACTGTAGTGGGGGATGACCTCCCAGCGGAATGCCACAGAGACCGGGTTACTGGCATTAAGCATGGGTCCATGGTGCAGAAGGGAAAGAGGGAGATGAGGGGAGTGGTAGTAATCGGGGGCTCAATAGTCAGAGGAACAGACAGGAGATTCTGTGGACGTGGACGGGACACCCGGATGGTTTGCTGTCTTCCAGGTGCCAGGGTCAGGGACACCTTGGCATTTTGGAGAGGGAGGGAGACCAGCCAGATGTCCTGGTACATATTGGTACCAATGACATAGGTAGGAAAAGCACAGAGGGTCCTGAAAAAAGAATTTAGAGAGCTAGGCAAAGAGCCAAGAAGCAGGACCTCTAGGATAGTAATTTCTGGATTGCTGCCTGTACTAGTGAGGGTAGAAACAGGATGATCTGGCAGATAAATGCGTGGCTGAGAAGCTGCTCCAAGGGGCAGGGCTTCAGTTTCTTGGATCATTGGGATCTCTTCTGGGAGAGGATTGACCTGTACAAAAGGGATGGTTGCACCTGAACCCGAGGGGGACCAATATTCTCGCAGGCAGGTTTATTAGAGCTGTTAGGGAGGGTTTAAAATCATTTGGCAGGGGGTGGGGGTGGGAACTGGAATGAAGGGACTCAGGATAGGACTGATGGTAAAAAAGCATGTGGTCAGACTGTCAGGAAGGGCAGACAGATGACAGGACAAAATTGCAGCCAGCAGGGTGAATTTCAGTACATTAAGGATGCAAATTCAAAAAGGGTAGCAAATACAGCACTCATAGTGATATATCTCATAGAATTTAAACTAATTTGGCAGGAGGATGGGAACTGGAGTGATAGGGCTGAGGAAAGGGAAAACAGAAATAAATCAGATAACGTGCAACAGAGATGATAGGAAGAACAATTAGGAGACGAGGCATAATCACAGCCAGTGGGATGATTTACAGGGCAATAGAGGCATGGTGCAGTTAAGACAGAAAACAACAAATACTGGACTGAAAATGTTACATCTGAATGCACGCAGCATAAGAAATAAAATGGACGATCTTGAAATTCAGCTACAGATTGGCAAGTATGACCATTCAAGTTGTGGCCATCTCTGAAACTTGGCTAAAGGATGGCTGCTATTGGGAGCTGAACGTCCAAGGATATACGATGTATCAGAAAGATAGGTTAGTAGGCAGAGGGGGTGGTGTGGCCCTGTGTACAAGAAATAATATTAAATCATTAGAAAGGGATGACATAGGATTAGGAGGTGTAGAGTGTCTATGGGTTGAGTTAAGAAATAGCAAGGGTAAGAGGGCCCTAATGGCGGTTGTATACAGGCCTCCAAACAGCAGTCGGGATGTGGATTACAAATTACAGCAGGAGATAGAAAAGGCGTGTCAGAAGGGCAATGTCACGATAATTGTTGGGGATTTTAACATGAAAGTGAAATGGGAAAACTAGGTCAGTACTGGACCTCGAGAGAGAATTTGTAGAATGTCTAAGGGACGGCTTTTTGGAACAGCTTGATACTGAGCCCACTGGGGGATTGGCTGTGCTGGATTGGGTGTTGTGCAATGAGCCGGAGATGATAAGAGAGCCTACGGTTAAGGAACCCTTAGGGAACAGTGATCACAATATGATCGAATTCACCTTGAAATTTGAGAAAAAGAAACTAAATTCCAATGTGTCGGTATTTCAGTGGAATAAAGGAAATTACAATGGCATGAGAGGGGAACTGGCCAAGGTTGACTGGAAAGGGACACCAGCAGGAAGGACAGCAAAGCAGCAATGGCTGGAGTTTCACTAAAAATGAAGGAAGTGCAAGACAGATATATTCCAAATAAGAAAAAATTTTTGAATGGAAGAAGGACACTACCGTGGCTGACAAGTGAAGTCAGAGCCAAGGTAAAAGCAAAAGAGAGGGCATACAAGGAAGCCAAAGCTAGTGGGAAGGTGGAGAATTGGGAAGCTTTTAAAAACTTGCAGAAGGAAACAAGAAAATCATTAGAAAGGAAAAGATTAATTATGAAAAGAAGCTTGTAACTAATATCAAAGATAGTAAAAGCTTTTTTAAGTATTTAAAGAGTAAAAGAGAGTTGAGGGTAGATATAAGATCAATAGAAAAGGATGCTGGAGATATTGTAATGAGAGATACAGAGATGGCAGAGGAACTGAATGCGTATTTTGCATCAGTCTTCACAGTGGAAGACAACTACAGTATACCGGACATTCAAGAGTGTCAGTATGTGAAGTTTGTGCAGTGAAAATTACGACTGAGAGGTGCTCAGGAAGCTTAATGGTCTGAGGGTGGACCTGATGGAATGCACCCTCGGATTCTGAAGGAAGTAGCTAGAGAGATTGAGGAGGCATTAACAATGATCTTTCAAGAATCAATAGATTCTGGCATTGTACTGGATGACTGGAAAATTGCAAATGTTACTTTGCTATTTAAGAAGGGTGGGAGGCAGCAGAAAGGAAACTATAGACCTGTTAGCCTGACATCAGTGGTTGGGAAGTTGTTGGAATCGATTGTTAGGGATGAGATTACAGAGTACCTGGAGGCACATGACAAGATAAGCCAAATCCAGCATGGTTTTACAGCAATTTTTTGAGGAAATTACAAGCAGGGTAGACAAAGGAGACAGTAGATATGGTGTACTTGGATTTTCAGAAGGCCTTTGACAAGGTGCAGCACATGAGGCTGCTTAGCATGATAAGAGCCCATGAAATAACAGGGAAGTTACTAGCGTGGGTGGAGCGTTGGCTGGTCGGCAGAAAACAGAGAGTGGGAATAAAGAGATCCTATTCTGGGTGGCTGTCGGTTACCAGTGGTGTTCCACAGGGGACGGTGTTGGGACCGCTGCTTTTTACGATGTATTTCAATGATTTGGACTATGGAATTAATGGATTTATGGCTAAATTTGCCTATTATACAAAGATAGGTAGAGGAGCGGATAGTGTTGAGGAAACAGAGTGCCTGCAGAGAGACTTAGATAGTTAGGGAAATGGGCAAAGAATTGGCAAATGAAATACAAGGTTGGAAAGTGTATGGTCGTGCACTTTGGTGGAAGAAATAAACGATCAGACTGTTATTTAGGTGGGGAGAGAATTCAAAATTCAGAGATGCAAAGGGACTTGGGACCCCTTGTGCAGGATACCCTAAAGGTTAACCTCCAGGTTAAGTCATTGGTGAAGAAGGCGAATGCAATGTTAGCATTCATTTCTATTGGTATAGAATATAAGAGCAGGGATGTGATGTTGAAGCTCTATAAGGCACTCATGAGACCACACTTGGAGTATAGTGTGCAGTTTTGGGCTTCTTATTTTAGAAAGGATATACTGACATTGGAGAGGGTTCAGAGAAGATTCATGAGAATGATTCCAGGAATGAAAGGGTTACCGTATGAGGAACATCTGGCAGCTCTTGGGCTGTATTCCCTGGAGTTCAGGAGGATGAGGGGGGATCTCATAGAAACATTCCGAATGTTAAAAGGCCTGAACAGATTAGATATGGCAAAGTTTTTTCCCATGGTAGGGGAGTTTAGGACAAGAGGGCATGACTTCAGGATTGAAGGACGTCCATTTAGAACACAGATGTGAAGAAATTACTTTAGTCAGAGGGTGGTAAATCTGTAGAATTTGTTGCCATGAGCAGCTGTGGAGGACAGGTCATTGGGTGCATTTAAGGCAGAGATAGATAGGTTCTTGATTAGCCAGGGCATCAAAGGGTATGGGGAGAAGGCAGGGGAGTGGGGATGATTGGAAGAATTGGATCACCCCATGGTTGAATGGTGGAGCAGACTTGATGGGCAGAATGGCCTACTTCTGCTCCTATATCTTATGGTCTTATCTCAATTCACAGAGTATAAGAAATAAGGTGGATGATCTTATTGACCTATTATCGATTGTCAGGTACGATATTGTGGCCATCATTGAATCGCGGCTAAAGGATGGTTGTAGTTGGGAGCTGAATGTCCAAGGTTACACCTTGTATCAGAGGGATAGGAAGGTAGGCAGAGGGGATGGCATGCTTCTGCTGGTAAAGAATGGCATCTAATCAGTAAAAAGATGGGACATAGGATCGGAAGATGTTTAATCCTTGTGGGTTGAGTTGAAAGGGTAAAAGGACCCTGTTGTCAGTTATATACAGGCCTCCCAACAGCAGCTGGGATGAGGACCAGAGATTACAACAGGAAATAGAACAGTCATGTCGGAAGTTAATGTTATGATAGTCATGGGAGATTTCACCATGCAGGTCAATTGGGAAAATCAGGTTGGAAATGGATCTCAGGAGAGTTAGTTTGTTGAATGCCTACAAGATGGCTTTTTAGAGCAGTTTGTCGATGAGACTACTAGGGGATCAGCTATATTGTAAGTAATGAACCGGAGGTGATTAAGGAGCTTAAGGTAAAAGAGCCCTTAGGAGCCAGTGATCACAATATGATTGAATTCAACTTGAAATTTGATAGGGAGAAAGTAAAGTCTGATGTAGCAGTATTTCAGTGGTGTAAAGGAAATAACAGTGGTATGAGAGAGGAGTTGGCCAAAGTAAATTGGAAAGACCTGTTGGCAGGGATGACAGCAGAGCAGCAAAGACATGAGTTTCTGGGGAAAATGAGGAAGGTGCAGGACAGATGTATTCCGAAATCGAAGAAATACTCAAATGGCAAAATAGTACAACCGTGGCTGACAAGGGAAGTCAAAGCTAATGTTAAAAACAAAAGAGACAGCATACAACAAAGTAAAAATGAGTGGGAAGATAGAGGATTGGGAAGCTTTTGAAAACCAACAGAGAGCAACTAGAAGAATAATTAGAAGGCAAAAGATGAAATATGAAAGCAAGCTGGCAAATAGTATCAAAGTGGATAGTAAAAGCTTTTTCAAGTATGTAAAATATAAAAGAGAGATGAGAGTGGATATAGGACTGCTAGAAAATGAGGCCAGAGAAATAATAACAAGGGACAAGGAGATGGCAGATGAACTGAATGAGTATGTTGTAGCCTTCTCTGTGGAAGACACTAGCAGTGTGCCAGATGTCGTAGTGTGTGAAGGAAGAGAAGAGGGTGCAGTTACTATTACAAGGGAGACGGTGCTCAAAAAGCTGAAAGACCTGAAGGTGCATAAGTCACCCAGACCAGATAAACTGCACCCTAGGGCTCTGAAAGAGGTAGCAGTGGAGATTGTGGAAACATTAGCAATAATCTTTCAAAAAAAAAAGTCATTGGACTCTGGCATGGTGCCAGAGGACTGGAAAATTGCAAATATCACTCCATTCTTTAAGAAAGGAGGAAGGCAGCAGAAGGGAAATTATAGACCAATTAGCCTGACCTCAGTGGTTGGGAAGATGTTGGAGTCTAGAATGAGGTTACAGAGTACTTGGTGACATAGGACAAAGTCAGCATAGTTTCCTTAAGGGAAAATCTTGCCTGACAAATCTGTTAGAATTTCTTGAGGAGATTACAAATAGGATAGATAAAGGGGATGAAGTGGATGTTGTATATTTGAACTTTCAGAAGGTCTTTGACAAGGTGCCATACATGAGGCTGCTTACCAAGTTAAGAGCCCATGGTATTTACTGGAAAGTTACTAACATGGTTAGAGCATTGACTGATTGGTAGGAGGCCTCACCTCAAGTATTGAGAACAGTTCTGGGCTCCTCATCCAAAACAAAATGTGCTGGCATTGGAGAGGGTCCAGAGGAGGTTCATAAGGATCATTCCAGGAATGAAAGAACTATCATATGAGGAACATTTAATAGTTCTGGGTCTGTACTTGTTGGATTTAGAAGGATGGGTGGGGAGAATGTCATTGAAACCTTTTGAATGCTGAAAGGCCTGGACAGAGTAGATGTGGAAAGGATGTTTCCCATGGTGGGGAAGCCTAGGACAAGAGGACACAGCCTCAGCATAAAGGAGTGTCCAATAAAAACAGAGATGCAGAGAAATTTCTGTAGGCAGAAGGTGGTGAATTTATTACCACAGGTAGCTGTGGAGGCCGGGTGGTTGGTGTATTTAAGGTAAGGCAGAGATTGATAGGTTCTAGATTGGTCACGACATCAAAGGTTGCGGGGAGAAGCTCAGGGAGTGGGGCTGGGGAGAGGAGAAAAAAGTTTCAGGGATCAGCCATGATGGAATGGTGAAGGAAAATTGATGGGCCAAATGGCCTAATTCTGCTCCGCTTGTGTGTGTGTGGGGGGGGGAGGGGGGGAATGGGGTTGCTGGAGGATCTCAGTGTGATTGCCCTTCCTCAGTCCCGGCTATTGATCTTGTACTGGGCATTGCCTCTGCCCGGATGGTTTTGGACAGGCTCCGTGAAGGTGACCTGCCTGTCCACAAAGCCTCCGCGCAATCCCTTGTCTGCTGGCCCTCTTTCTTACAGTTCTTGCACATCACAGTCTACTACGTTTAACTTAGCCAAAAGTCCGAGAAGTGATCAAATTTAACTTCACTACCTCTTCTTCTTCTATTTCCGGCAGTTTAGACGCATCTAGGCATATTACTGCCCTCTGCAGGATATATAGTTAATTATAGGATTTCAAGAAACTCAAATTTTCGAATATAAACTAGTCGCACCTATAAACTGAATAATAAACTCTTCAATCAGATGACGGTTCTCTTGGCGGCCAAACAAGGATTTAATAGAAAAACAAAATACATTTAAGCCAGATAGCCTCTTGTACAGCATGCTTCTTTCAATTTTGTATCGATTACAGCTCAGCAAAACATGCTGGACTGTCTCTGGACTACCACAGTCACATAATCCAGTAGGATGTTTTCCTATAATCTTTAAATAATAGTTTAGCCCACAATGCCCCAACCTAAGTCTTGTTAATTTCACCATCTCTATGATTTAAAAAGTAACAGTCTGAGACCTTTTTAACTAGTGAGTGACTAGAAAAGAAATGCCTTCTCTTTAATTCATTTTTCCAATTCTTCTGCCACTTCTTCTCTATGCTTTTTTTTGATCCCACTTCTCAATTCTGCTCTGCCTAGGGGAACTCTAATTTCTACTTGCCTGCTCTGTAAGGAAGACTTTGCAATGCCACCCACAATATAATTTCTCTCCACCCCAGCGTGCCCAGGTATCCATGTAAATCTAACTGCACAACCCATCTTCCCTACTCTAAACAACACTAAGAGAATCTCAATAACCATGTCAGGACGAGCTTTTGATTTACTCCCTTTTATAGACTCTAAGGCAGCAGCAGAATCTGAACAGATGATAACCCTGTGTGGTCGAGAGTCTTCTATCCACCATAAGGCCCAGAGGATTGCTAATAATTCTGTTGCAAAGACAGAACCACCATCTGAAACCCGGTGACCAATCTTAACTCCAAGTTGAGACACATACATCCCAAATCCTGCCCTACTGCTCTCTGGGTCCACTGAGCCATCAGTAAAAATTTTCAGATAAGATCCCCATTTATTATTTAAATATTCATTTATGATCGATGCTGTTGAAATTGCACTGCTTCCTTGAAGCTGAAAAAGGAGAAATAGGTCTACTTCTGGTTCTGGCAAAAGCCAAAAATGAACAGGTGGCAAGCAAATTTGGTCAGCTATGTCTTCCTCAGTCAGTTTCAATTTCACAGCCTAGTCTTTTAATTTTACTTTGGCGCTCCGATTTTCCCTGCAAAAGACATTTTGATGGACAGCTGTGATTGAAGCCATTTAGTTTTGCCCAATACTGCAGGCCCAACTGAACTTGCCTTAAATGTAAAGGCACTTCTCCCATCTCCACACATAATGCAGGGACTGATGCGGTTCTAAAAGCTCCACAACAGAGTCTTCAATATCTTCTTCTCCTTCTCCGTCTTGTTTTACGGCAGTTGGCACCCAGCTTAATGGTGCATTACCGCCACTTTCTGCTCCAGAGCGTGAAATAGACTTACATTCTAAATCCCTTCACCCAATCTCTCTCTCTCTCTCTCTCACACACACACTCACACTCACACTCACACTCACACTCACACACACTCTAACCTACACTTTATCCTCCCATCTATGGCCATCCTAGTACCCTATTCCTGCTTAACCGTCATATTCTATTAAAAAAAAACCCTGTACCCCTCAAGAAAGCTCTCTCACCCATTCCAGCAACCATTTTAATGTGAATTCCCGCACCCCCAATTCCCTTGGATGAATTCTCATCATCTCTCTCTGCAACTCAGAACTACATGTTCTACTGATATTCCTCACACAATCCTGTCTGGTGTTTCCCTGTCATTTTCAATGTTTTGTTTAATGCACAGTGCCCCAGCCTTAACCCAGTCCACACAGTCTCCTCTCTTCTGTATCCACTACCTACTCTAGTACCTGCTACACTTTTCTGTATTTGATATAAATGCCTTCCTTTCCCCTCCCTGTCCCATCTTTCTTGCCACATTTGGTTGACTTTTTCCCAGATTACACACTTAACCTCTGCTTTACTGATACTAATGTGCATTTCTACATTTTCTTTCTTTAACGCCCTCTTTGCCAACTCATCCACCCTCGCATTCCCCTTCACCCCTACATGTGCTGGAACCCACAGAAATTTTACCTGACCTCCCTGATTTGCAATTCTTGTGACTGACTGAAGGACTTCATAAAGTACATCTTTCCGATTGTTTGAGTGAAAAGACCTTAAACTTGCTAGAACTGAGGATGAATCTGAGCATATCAACACTTTGACTCGTTTAGCTTTCTCCACCCATCGCACCGCAACCAACACTGCCAGCATCTCCACTGTACACACCCCTAACTTATTAGATGTTCTTCTGCTGATTCCAATTTCTTTTGCTGGTATTACCACCCCAAACCCTGTCACTCCTGTTTCAGGTTCCTTCGCACCATCCGTATAAATCTGAGTAGAATCACTGTATTTTTCCATCACATGACAGTTAAATGCTCTTATCAAATTAGTTTTATATTTTCTTTTCCTTTTTACCTCTAACAAATGCCAGTCTATGTCAGGCTATACAAGCTTCCATGGAACTACAACCGGATAAACTACTGAAGGACTTATCCTTAGACCAAACATTCCACATTCTTTAGCAATATCATTCCCTACCCAACTAAAGTTATCCCTCTAAAACCTCCCATTTTCCCAGCACTCCTGCAACACTCCTTTAGCAGGGTGAGAATCATTGTGCCCCTGCAAATTAGCCCAATAATTTCCATCAATTGCATCCTTCTTAGTTCCAAAGGCATTTCTCCCACTTCTAACTGTAGGGCTGATACTGGTGATGTTTTAAAAGCCCCACTGCACACTCTCAAAGCCTGAGGCTGAATCACATCCAGTTTCCTTATAAGAGACCTAGCTGCTGATCCATATGCTATATTTCCATAATCCAACACAGATCTCACTAAAGCCACATACATTCTCTTCAACGCTGAACGACTTGCTCCCCATTCCCTACCAGTCAAACATCTCATCACATTTATCACTTTTTTACATTTCTCCTCAACTTTCCTGATATGGTCAGCCCATATTAATCGTGAATCAAATATAACTCCCAGAAATTTAAATGATCCAGCCCTTTCTAATTCAATCCCATACATCCTTAACTTCTTCCCTACCTCAATTCTTTTCCTGGTGAAAAATACAGTTTGAGCTTTTTCTACTGAAAATCTACATCCCCAATCATAACCCCACTCCACCACTTCATCAATTGCTCCTTGTAGTTTCCTGATTATATTCTCCATGTTCCTGCCTCTTTTCCACAAGGCCCCATCATCCGCAAACAGTGACCTACCTATATCCACTGGTACCTCTGTGAAGACATCATTGATCATAATGATGAAAAGTAATGGGCTAATCACACTACCTTGAGATGTGCCATTTTCCACTATGTACTGTTTTGATAATTCTGATCCAATCTGAACTTGAATTTGTCTACCAAACAAAAAATCTTTAATCCAATTAAAAACTCTCCCACCAACCCCCATCTTGTGCAGTTTAATTAACAATCCTTCCTTCCACATCATATCATAGGCTTTTTTCAATGTCAAAAAACACTGCCACTACTGACTCTCTATTTGCCTGGGCCTTTCTTATTTCAGTCTCTAACATAATCACTGAGTCCATGGAATTCCTTCCCTTCCAAAAACCACTCTGGTAACTTGCCAGCATTCCCCTCTACTCAAGCTCATACAATAACCTTTGTGTTATCATCCTTTCCATTATCTTGCATATATTTGATGTTGATGCAATTGGTCTGTAGCTAGTGGGTTTTGACGGATCCTTGCCAGGTTTCCGTATTGGAATTACTACTGCTTCTTTCCATGCACTTGGTAATCTTCCCTCCTCCCACACTCTGTTATAAAACTTGGAGAGCGCTCCTTCTCCTAGATTTTTTAACATAACATAGCTTATCAGATCTTTCCCTGGGGAGGTTGGTCTCGATCTCTTTATTGCTCTCACCATTTCTGCCAACATAAATGGATCATCTGTTCCTTTCTTCCCGTTTAACACACCTGGGTGTTGAATCATTGTTCTTTCCCTTCTCGTTCTCACTTCTTCAGACAAATTTTCTGAACTGTGTATCAGTACAAATGATTTGGCCATGACCTCAGCCTTATCCCTACTGGAGACTGCTGTTTCCCCCTCAGATATCGTTACCAGATATTCCCATTCCCTTCTATCTCCTCCCATCCTCTTAATCATTCCCCATACCTCTCCCACAGGTGTTGTTCTTCCTAATTTGTTGCAAAAACTCTTCCAACTTGCCCTTTTAGCTTGACGTATAGTTCTTCTCACCACTGCCTGTGCCTTCTTATATTGAATCAAATGCTGCATATTATGGATTCTTTTAACTAGCCTGAATGCTCTATTTCTGTGTTTTACAGCCTGGCAACATTCCTCTGTCCACCATGGTACCAGTTTTCTATTCATCCTATCTTTACTCCTTCTGCTGCCATAATAATTGCTGAAGTCACCTAACTGTTTAATTCATCTATATTTCCAGAAATGTCAATCCTTGTTAATGCTTCTTCACTCAATTTCTGGAACTTACCCCAGTCTGCTTTTCCAAACAACTGCTTTGGGATTCCACCACCTGGTCTTACTCCAACTCTTTCACCCACTGAACACAAAACTGGGTAGTGATCACTGCCTACTGCTGAAGCAGTCCAAACTCCCCAGTTACTAACGCCAGCCAAAGTATGAGACACCAACCACTTCCAACCCTCCCCCGCCTTCTTTATAGGGCCTCTGCCCCTTCCCTCTTCAGTCCTGACGAAGGGTTCCGGCCCGAAACATCGACTCATCCTTTCCACGGATGCTGCCCGACCTGCTGAGTTCCTCCAGCGTGTTGTGAGTGTTGCTTTGATCCCAGCATCTGCAGATTATTTTGTGTTAACGTAATATCTAATACTGACTCAGTTCCTGTTGTTATGTTTATCCTTGTTCCTCTACCATCATTCATACACATCAAATCCCTTTCTTCCATCAAATCTTCAATTACCTTTCCATTTGAATCTGTAATCGGATCCCCCCCATATTGTGCTGTGAGCATTGAAATCAGCACACCACACTACTTTATGTCTGTTTTGTCCTTGTATCCTTAATAGGCTGTCCAAATCCAACCTTTTACATGGATTGTAGTAGTTAATTATAACCTCTCCATCCCCTCTCTCCCACACTTCCACCACTATGTATTCCTGATCATCTCCTTTCTCTAGTACCCTATATGGTATACCTTGCTTGATTAACATAGTACAACCCCCTCCTCCCCCTAGATTTCTAGCTTTCCTTATCATTGTATACCCATATACCACAAAGTCTGAAGTTGGTTTCAACCAAGTTTCCTGAATACACACTACATCCGGTTTTACAACCATTTCTTTAATAAAGTGCTTGAATTCCTGGCTATTAGCCAGTAAGCTCCTTGCATTCCATTGCAAAAGAGTCGCCATAATTAGTATTAACCAACCCATGACACTTCCTGGCTTGACTGATTAGTGAGGTTCTCCCTCACTTCCTCCCATGTCAGTCCTACTACCCTAAATGGTTCACTGCTGCTTTGACCACCAGTTGGATTTAGTCACTTTTTGACTTTACCTCAGCCGTACTATTAATCACTCCTGCAATGAATGTTACTAGAGCGTTTTTGTCTACATAAATCCTGCCACTTGTTCTTTGTTGCTTCTCTCGCATCCCTATTGCTCCCTGTTCATTAGGAGCACTATTCTGTTTTCTTGACATTCTTACAGCTTCTGTATAAGTGATCTTTCTTTTCACTCTTTTTCTTGAATTTTATTCTCCCGTCTCATAACCTCACACCCACTATATCCCACAGTATGAGCTCCTCCACAATTGCAGCATTTTGGTTGCACTCTGTTCCGCACTTTCCATATTCATGATCACCCCCACATCTCCTCTGCCTTTTACAGTTTTTAGCCTTGTGTCCAAACCTTTGACAATTATAGCACCTCAATGGCTGTGGCACATACACCCTTACTGGGTAACTCATGAAACCCAGGAACACCCAGGAATACTATTTCCCCCATCTTATTTGCTAGAGTTGTTATTAGCACAAACGGGTTAATTTTCTTTGTGTCCTTGAGCCTTCTCATTAAACCAAATTATGACAACACCTTCTCTCTGAACTTGTTCATCTTCCTCACTTTCAGAGCTCTCTCCACTGTCATTTCTTATTCTGTTATTCCCTTTGTCTCGGTTTTCATTCATCCGTCCCCTCACTATCTCCTCATTCCCTTTATTTCTCCCTTCACAATAATCCATCCCAGCTGCCTACCTCTGATCCCGAATCCCTATTCCGCTCCTTCTCTACTCTCTTTCCCTCAACCGCCCCCCCCCGCCTTGTCCGCCATTACCAGACCCACGCGACCCCCTCCCAGCAATTCCTGCTCCTTCCCCACTCTCTTCCCCTCAACAAGTTCCACAACCACATTCACGCATGCACTCAGCCCAGACACCCACCACCCCTCCCCTGCCAACTTCACTATCTCACTAAAATTAAAACTCATTTAGTGCACGGATGGTTGCCGTGGCAACTCTTTGGCGCCTTTTTTTCTTAGTGACGCAATTCCGCTTCCGGACACCTCTGGCCCCGCCCCTCCAAGTTTCTCCCCTCTCAGAGTTCAATCACCCTTCACAGCTGATTTATTATCCCTCTCTCTAATTGGACTATCGGTTAATCTGGGCAGCCAGTTACAGTCTGAGCACAACAACAGGTCATTCGTCCCATCCAGTTCGTGCTGAACTTTTTAAAACTGCCTACTCCCATTGAGTTCCTCCAGGACCATAGCCCCCCACATCCCTCCGATCCATGTAGGCATCCAAACTTCTTTCAAAAGTAGAAATCGAGCTCGCGTGTGCAACTTGTGCTGGCAGCTCATTCCACAATCTCATGACCCGCTGAGTTAAGACGTTTCCTCTCATGTTCCCTTTAAATTTTTCCACCTTACACCCTTAACCCATGACCTCCATTTGTTGCCTCACCCAGCCTCAGTGGAAACAGCCTACTTGTATTCACCCTATCTATACCCCAACTAATTTAGTCTATCTCTATCTAATCTCTTCTCAATCTTAGAATATAAGAAACAGGAGCAGGAGTAGGCCATCCGGCCCATCGAGCCTGCCCCACCATTCAATAAGCTCATGGCTGATCTGTCCGTAAACTCAGCTCCATCTACCTGCCTTTTCCCCATAACCCTTAATTCCCTTACTATGTAAAAATCTATCTAACTATCTTAAATATATTTAGTGAAGACGCCTCAACCACTTCCTTGGGCAGAGAATTCCACAGATCGTCTACGTTCCAAGGAATAAAGTCCTAACCTATTCAATCTTTCCTTGTAACTGAGGTCCTCCAGTCCCGGCAACATCCTTGTAAATTTTCTCTGCACTCTTTCAAACTTATTTGCATCCTTACTGTAGGTAGGTGACCAAAACTGCACACAATACTCAAAATTCGGCCTCACTAATGAAAGACAATATTGTGAATTAAATTAAAGTCACTTCCATAACTTAAAGTTTTTAAATGAAAACTGTCAACCCCTAAAGATATTGGTGCAGCTTGCATTTGCTTTCAACCTTGTATGCTTCACATTGTAAAAGAATGTGTTCAGCTGTTTCATAATGATGACAATTGTGATTCACTTTCTTAATCATTCCCCAAACATTTCCAAGTTTAATATCCCTTCCAATTCTATCAGAATATGGCCTTCAGTAAACTTTTTTTGCAACATTCGCTACTTTCCTCACCATGGCCTGTCCCTTTTATACTTAGTAAGATTACTTGGAGACTGATACATCTTAACTTTCCTAAATGCTTTATTTCTCTCCCTAACCACACTTCTCAGTCCACCATGGTACAGCCTTTCTCCTATTAATACCCTTTTAAATAGGAATCACTTCCACTGCAGTTGGATGAATAATGTGACATAACCTTTCACTGCAGAAATCCACATCACCCTCAATATTCAGCCCAGATGTTTATCATATAAAACCTTAAACTTCTCCCAATTTGCTTTACCAAAATTCCACCTCCTAAACATGGCCTCCTGTCTCCTATGTAAATCCACACCCAAATTTATAAATATAGGAAAATGATCTGTGTTTCATCTCTCATAACATCCCACTCACTCACTTCAGCCAGAATGCTCAATCTATGGCAGTTTCAGATCTAATGACCATTGAATGTCATACCTCCACCATCAATAAGACACACAAGATGCAAAATATCGAAAAGTCCTTCTAGAATCAGACCATTACCATCATTCCGTGAACCACCCCACAGTGAACTATGTGCGATAAAACCCCCACGCCATACAACCCTTAGTGAGCTAGAGTTATCTTTCCAACAAACCAATCAAAAGCTTTCCACAAGGATTGTAAGAATTTACCACTTTAATGCCCCTACATGTTGAATCAGATACTTCTACTACAAGTTCCTCATTCACATCCACAACTCTGTATCTTATCCCTTTTCTTATAAAACTTGCAACACCACCTCCTCTACCAACTACTCTATCTACACCAAGTTACAATATAATCCTGCAAAGAAAAACTTAAATGTGATAGCAACCACATATAACATCAGGTGGATTTGATAACTTAGAAATAAACTTGAAGTCTTGACCATTAGAAATCTAGCTTCTCTCATTCCAATGCAATATTCTTATACCGTGTGGGCACATGGCCAAGTGGTTAAGGCATTGGACTAGTGATCTGAAGGTCGTGAGTTCGAGCCCCAGCCGAGGCAACGTGTTGTGTCCTTGAGCAAGGCACTTAACCACACATTGCTCTGCGACGACACTGGTGCCAAGCTGTATGGGTCCTAATGCCCTTCCCTTGGACAACATTGGTGGCGTGGAGAGGGGAGACTTGCAGCATGGGCAACTGCTGGTCTTCCATACAACCTTGTCCCCAGGCCTGCGCCCTGGAGAGTGAAGACTTTCCAGGCGCAGATCCATGGTCTCGCAAGACTAATGGATGTCTTTACTTATTCTTATACCCATTCTGTACCTTCACAAGATACCTCGCCCACCCTCGCTTCATTTACAGCTTCTCACATAACACCAGATATACCCAGATACTTCTCAGCAGCTTTCACGATAACTTTAATTTTCTCAGTACATCCAGATTCCAGATGTCTGAGCAGTACCATTCACCACATCCGTTATAAACATCACAAACTTCATTTTATCTACTAGTAAAGTATCTTTAGTAAGAGAAGTATGATGCTGACATGTAGCCCCTGACTTCACATTCTGTTTTCTGATGGATAGTACTTTATCAACGTTTAGCCTAACTTTTTGCAAGGCCTCTGCATAAGATACACCTAATTGTACCTTAACCTGTTGAACTTCAGCTGCCTTCTTAAGCACTTCAAGTCAAGTGAAGTCAAGTCACTTTTTATTGTTATTTCGACCATAAACTGCTGGTACAGTACACAGTAAAAACTAAACAACGTTTCTCCAGGACCATGGAGGAACATCCATGGTCACATCCTCTATAACCTATACTATGTTCTCCGCAATTACAACAATTAAACTTTATCTCTTCACCATCTTCATACTTATGTTGTCTATCACACTTACTACATCTTAGTTTCCCATGACATACTGCCGCAACATGCCCCAAACCTCCGACATTTGGAACATCTAAGCAGAGCTGGAATATAAGCTCGAACAATATTACTAACGTACCCCAAACTAACTTTAACAGGGAGTTTAACTTCATCAAAATAAATCAATACAGATAAACTATCCATCCTTTCCCCAATTCTGACTACTTGCAATCTCTTTACCTCCTTAATCTTGCCTCCCAATATATGAGATTTAACCTCTTCTATCGAAATCTTCACAGGAACACCTGTAATAACACCCCAACATAGCCACTATCTTTTTGCCAAGTAAAGTCGTCTATTGTAATGCCTTCTCACACTGTTTCTTATCCCTACAAACAATTAACACATTCCCCCTTCTTAAGGTACGAGCACAATCTATTTTCCCTGTGGCCGATTTTAGCTCTGTGGTTAATTTAATGGGGTTGATAGAAGAAGGCTGTTCTGGGTCAAATTTAAATAATGCCCTGAAAGTCTTTTCCTTTTCTTTCTCCAAAGTATCCCACCCTTCCTCTCCATCACTTGAAGTTATTCCGTTTCTTTTTCCAGATCTAGATTCAGCTTCATTCCACCCTCACCCGAACCCTCCATTTGCGGTTCCTTTTCCAGATCCTTCTCCCGACCTGAACCCCCATTATATCCCAACAGGCCCCCCCCCCCACACCATTCACAGCCAGAGCCGCCAACCGAGCCGAGCCAACTCGACTGAGCCGGGCCAAGCAGACGAGCCATCCCATCTTTTGTACCCAATACTTCGATTAATGAAGGCCAAGGTGCCAAAAGCTTTCTTTATGACCCTATGTGACGCCACTTTGACGCCCAGATCCCTTTGCTCTATCAAACTTCTATTTATAAATCTTATTAATCATCCAATTATATAAGCAGTGCAAAACTATAAATTAAAAAAAGTTGTGAGGTAGTGTGATGGGTTCATTAATGAGATCATTCATTCACCCTGTCAGTACCAGGGTGCTCAAAGCCTGTGCCCCTCAGCTATGTGGAGTACTTCGCCATGTATTCAACCCGAGCCTGAGGCTCCGGAGGGTTCCTGGACTGTGGAAGTCATCCTGCCTTGTCCCTGTGCCGAAGATGCGACGCCCCAGCGGCCTCAGTGACTACAGACCGGTGGCATTGACCTCCCACATCATGAAGACCCTGGAGAGACTTGTTCTGGAGCTGCTCCGGCCTATGCTCAGGCCACACTTAGATCCCCTCCAGTTCACCTACCAGTCTCGACTAGGAGTTGAGGATGCCATCGTCTACCTGCTGAACCGTGTCTATGCCCACCTGGATAAGCCAGCGAGCACTGTGAGAGTCATGTTTTTTTTGAATCCTCCAGTGCGTTCAACACCATCCGCCGTGCTCTGCTGCAGGAGAAGCTGACAGTGATGCAGGTGGATGCTTCCCTGGTGTCATGGATTCTTGATTACCTGACTGGCAGACCACAGTGTGCTTGCAACACTGTGTGACCGACAGAGTGATCAGCAGCACTGGGGCTCCACAGGAGACTGTCTTGTCTCCCTTTCTCTTCACCATTTACACCTCGGACTTCAACTACTGCACGGAGTCTTGTCACCTTCAGAAGTTTTCGGATGACTGTGCCATAGTTGGATGTATCAGCAAGGGAGATGAGGCTGAGTACAGGGCTACGGTAGGAACCTTTGTCACATGGTGTGAGCAGAATTATCTGCAGCTTAATGTGAAGAAGACTAAGGAGCTGGTGGTAGACCTGAGGAGAGCTAAGGTTCCGGTGACCCCTGTTTCCATCCAGGGAGTCAGTGTGGACATGGTGGAGGATTACAAATACCTGGGGATACGAATTGACAATAAACTGGACTGGTCAAAGAACACTGAGGCTGTCTACAAGAAGGGTCAGACCCATCTCTATTTCCTGAGGAGACTGAGGTCCTTTAACATCTGCTGTCAGGCGACACTCCGGCCAGTGGGCGGCGGTAGCGCGCCTGATGTCGGCGCGCTCGAATGGACGCCGGCGGGAGGCCGACGGAAAAGGGAGAGGGGGAGAGGGGAGGGAATGGGGGAGAGGGGGGAGGGAGTGGGGGAGAGGGAGAGAGGGGGAGGGGGGAGAGGGGGAGAGGGGAGAGGAGAGGGGGAGAGAGGGGAGGGAGTGGGGTAGGGAGAGGGGGGAGAGGGGGAGGGGAGAGGGGAGAGGGGGAGGGGGGAGGGGGGAGAGGGGGAGGGGAGAGGGGGGAGGGGAGAGAGGGGGAGGGGGAGGGGGGAGGGGAGAGGGGGGAGGGGGAGAGTCTCTGCTGTCAGGCGACACTCCGGCCAGTGGGCGGCGGGAGTGGGGGAGGGGGAGAGGGGGGAGGGGGAGGGGGAGGGGGAAGAGGGGAGGGGGGAGAGGGGGAGGGGGGAGGGGGAGAGGGGAGGGGAGAGGGGGAGAGGGAGAGGGGAGTGGGGTAGGGGAGAGGGGGGAGAGGGGGAGGGGAGGGGGGAGGGGGGAGAGGGGGAGGGGAGAGGGGGGAGGGGAGAGGGGGAGGGGGAGGGGGGAGGGGAGAGAGGGGGGAGGGGGAGAGTCTCTGCTGTCAGGCGACACTCCGGCCAGTGGGCGGCGGTAGCGCGCCTGATGTCGGCGCGCTCGAATGGACGCCGGCGGGAGGCCGACGGAAAAGGAGAGGGGGAGAGGGGAGGGAATGGGGGAGAGGGGGGAGGGAGTGGGGGAGAGGGGGAGGGGGGAGAGGGGGAGAGGGGGGAGGGGGAGGGGGGAGGGGGAAGAGGGGAGGGGGAGAGGGGGAGGGGGGGAGGGGGAGAGGGGAGAGGGGAGAGGGGAGAGGGAGGGGAGTGGGGTAGGGGAGAGGGGGGAGAGGGGGAGGGGAGAGGGGAGAGGGGGAGGGGAGAGGGGAGAGGGGGAGGGGGGAGAGGGGGAGGGGAGAGGGGGAGGGGAGAGGGGGGAGGGGGAGGGGGGAGGGGAGAGGGGGGAGGGGGAGAGTCTCTGCTGTCAGGCGACACTCCGGCCAGTGGGCGGCGGTAGCGCGCCTGATGTCGGCGCGCTCGAATGGACGCCGGCGGGAGGG
>NC_092398.1:26192959-26325459 GCF_030028105.1 Mobula birostris
CAAAACCGAAAAGAATCTGAACAAATTATAACTTTGCAAGGACAGGTTTCCTCTACCCACTGTAAGCCCAAAATGATGTCAACCAGTTCTGTTGTATAAATGGTTAACAAGACTTTTCTTTATTCAGGCACAAAAACAGCCACACCAACATTCCCAGTTAAATTATCTTTTGATCCATCAGTAAAATTGGTTTACATTATCACCATAAGTTTCCTTAACGTATAGATGAATCAATAGGCTCAGGCATATCAGGATCCTTGGACTTCATTAAATCATGGAACCTAAAATCAACTAAAGTAATTGGGGGAAAAAAAACCATGCAACACACATCAAGGTTGCTGGTGGACGCAGCAGGCCAGGCAGCATCTCTAGGAAGAGGTACAGTCGACGTTTCAGGCCGAGACCCTTCGTCAGGACTAACTGAAAGAAGAGCTAGTAAGAGATTTGAAAGTGGGAGGGGGAGATCCGAAATGATAGGTGAAGACAGGAGGGGGAGGGATGGAGCCAAGAGCTGGACAGTACCCCATCTGTTATTTATTTATATACACACATTCTTTTTCTCCGTTTTCTCCCTCTGTCTCTCTCACTATACCCCTTGCCCATTCTCTGGGTTCCCCCCCTTCCCCTTTTCCTTCTCCCTAGGCCTCCTGTCCCATGATCCTCTCATATCCCTTTTGCCAGTCACCTGTCCAGCTCTTGGCTCCATCCCTCCCCCTCCTGTCTTCTCCTATCATTTTGGATCTCCCCCTCCCCCTCCAACTTTCAATCTCTTACTATCTCTTCCTTCAGTTAATCCTGACGAAGGGTCTCGGCCGGTAATGTCGACTGTACCTCTTCCTAGAGATGCTGCCTGGCCTGCTGCGTTCACCAGCAACTTTTATATGTGTTGCCTGAAATTCCAGCATCTGCAGATTTTGCAGGAAAAAACCATGGTAGTTTACCACAAAAGCTACATAATCCAGCAATACCTTATTCCTAGCGTGATGATAACCCAGCCACCCAAAACTAAAAACACTCTTTTTGTGATATTGCCAGCCGTCTTCCAGCACACTTTTAACAGGGTGATCGTATCTCTGCCCCCTCAAGTTAACCCAGTATGTTAACAACAACTTCAGCCTCTGCAACTGTCAGGGTAATTGTCCCATTTCAACCAGTAACGGTGAAACAGGAGACGACCTTACTGCACCACAACACGGTCTTAAAGCCTGACCTTGTATCACATCCAAACATGTTGAATTTTAAGATGAAGTTGGTCCATAAGCTGTAAGTACAGATCTAATCAAACAAATTTAAATAAATAAGAGACTTTTGTGTAGAGACCAAGAATACCCACATAGACACCTAACTGATGTCAAGATTAAGGAAGGCATTTTTGTTGGTCTGTAAGTCAGGCAATTCGAAGAACTCCTAGTGGGACTGGAGAAAATTGCATGGAAGGCATTCATGGCTGTTGTTGAAAATTTTCTTGGCATCTACAGAGCACCGAACTATGTGCAACTGGTTGACAAGCATACAAAACTATGAAGTGCAACGTAGTGCCATAGTCGGATGCATCAGCAAGGGAGATGAGGCTGAGTACAGGGCTACGGTAGGAAACTTTGTCACATGGTGTGAGCAGAATTATCTGCAGCTTAATGTGAAAAAGACTAAGGAGCTGGTGGTAGACCTGAGGAGAGCTAAGGTACCGGTGACCCCTGTTTCCATCCAGGGAGTCAGTGTGGACATGGTGGAGGATTACCAATACCTGGGGATACGAATTGACAATAAACTGGACTGGTCAAAGAACACTGAGGCTGTCTACAAGAAGGGTCAGAGCCGTCTCTATTTCCCGAGGAGACCGAGACGATGCTGAGGATGTTCTACGAGTCTGTGGTGGCCAGTGCTATCATGTTTGCTGTTCTGTGCTGGGGCAGCAGGCTGAGGGTAGCAGACACCAACAGAATCAACAAACTCATTCGTAAAGCCAGTGATGTTGTGGGGATGGAACTGGACTCCCTGACGGTGTTGTCTGAAAAGAGGATGTTGTCTAAATTGCATGCCATCTTGGTCAATGTCTCCCATCCACTACATAATGTACTGAGTGGGCACAGGAGTACATTCAGCCAGAGACTCAGTCCTCCGAGGTGCAGCACAGAGCGTCATAGGAAGTCATTCCTGCCTGTGGTCATCAAACTTTACAGCTTCTCCCTTGGAGGGTCAGACACCCTGAGCCGATAGGCTGGTCCTGGATTTATTTCATAATTTACTGGCATAGTTTACATATTACTATTTAACTATTCATGGTTCTATTACTATTTATTATTTATGGTGCAACTGTAATGAAAACCAATTTCCCCCAGGATCAATAAAGTATGACTATGACTATGACTATGACTGCTAGAAACATAGAAAACCTACAGCACAATACAGGCCCTTTGACCGACAAAGCTGTGCGGAACATTTCCCTTACCTTAGATCTACCTAGGCTTACCCATAGCCCTCTAAAGATTCATTTTCTGCGTTCCCATTTAGACTTCTTCCCTGCAAATCTTGGCGCTGTCAGTGACCAGCATGGTGAAAGGTTTCACCAGGACATTGTGGTCAAGGAGAAACCGTATCAGGGCAACTGGAATCCGTTAACAAACAAGAGAAAATCTGTAGTTGCTGGAAATTCAAACAAGACACACAAAATGCTGGAGGAACTCAGCAGGCCAGGCAGCATCTACGGAAAAGAGTACGGTTGACGCTTCAGGCCGAGACCAAGGGTTTCTGCCTGAAATGCCGACTACTTTTTTTTTATCATAGATGCTGCCTGGCATGCTGAGTTCTGCCAGTACTTTGTGTTTGTTGCTTGGTATTCCATCAATGCTGGCTGATTATTGTTGGACACTCGAGCAAGAAACCTCAGACATGAAGTCCAAATAAATTATCAACAAAACATTTTTAGCTTAGTTGATCTATTGCAAAGTGTCAGCACCGTTGTGCAATTAAGTGCATTATATTCAATAAAAGTTAATTTCTTGTTTCTCCAAATTCCTATGTGATACAAGTAGTCTGAATTTATATTTGTGTTCAGCTTCAAGCGGTCTATCGTAAGCTAAAAAAAAATTCTGAGGAAGCAACTTTTCAAAAAAATTTGTTTTGCAGAGTAATAAATTTACATTGAACTTTGAGTACGAGTGCGTGAGATTTCTGCCCCTTGTGTACTGGGTGGTGAGACCCCTGAGCAATGGGGAGAATGAGTGAAGAGATGGGAGCGATCGGGGAAGGTGAAGTGTCTGTCAGAAAGGGTTTTGATGCTGCCCAGGTGATGGTGTGCGTGTGTGTGTGTGCGTGCGTGTGTGTGTGTGTGTGTGTGACTGAGTTGGGCGAATAGTGGTCCACGTCACCACTGTTTCTCCTAATACACTCCCTCACGTCCACCAACCCCCCCCCCCATGTATTGACAACTGTATCTTTTCTTCCTCCTAGGAGAGCGTACAGACGATGGAGGGAGGAACTAAGTTTTCGGCGTCCCAGGATCGGACCCCCACGGTCAGCAGGTTTCCCGACATCCCCAGATACGGGCGTGTACCCCACAACCTTTTCATCCCCGTGACACTCCCTCCCTGTCTCTGTGATCACCTCTGGCCCTGCACACCCCCTCAGTCCCGCACCACCATTCCACCTCAGAATCGAAATGCAGTTTAACATCCCTGGCAGATGTTGTGGTTCTGCGGCAGCAGTACATTGCAAAACATAATAATAATAACTATAAACTACAGTAAGTATATATAAAAAAGAAAATGAGACTAATAAAGTCGTGCAAAAAGAGAGGAAAAGAAGGAAGGTTGGTAGAAGAAAGGCAATTATAGGCCATGTAGCGTGACTTCAGTGGTTGTGAAGATGTTGGAGTTGATTATTAAGGAAGTGGTCTCAGGGTACTTTGAGGCACATGATAAAATAGGCCGTAGTTAGCATGGTTTCCTCAAGAGAAAGTCTTGCCTGACAAATCGTTGGAATTCTTTGATGAAATAACAAGCAGGGTAAACACAGGAGAATCGATGAATGTTGTGTACCTGGACTTTCAGAAGGCCTTTGACAAGGTGCTGCACATGAGGCTGCTTAACAAGATACCCTTGGTATTACAAGAAAGATACTGTCGTGGATAGAGCACTGGTTGCCTGGCAGGAGGCAAAGAGTGGGAATAAAGGGAGCCTTTTCTGGTCGGGTGCTGGTGGCTAGTGGTGTTCCACAGGGGTCTGTGTGGGGACTGATTCTTTTTACGTTCTATGTTCAATGATTTGGATGATGGAATGGATGGTTTTGTTGCAAAGTTTACAGATGATATGAAGGTAGGTGGAGGGGCAGGTAGTGATGAGGAAGCAAAGAGGCTACAGAAGGACTTAGATTACAAGAATGAGCAAGGAAGTGGCAGATGAAATATAGTATTGGGAAGTGTACGGTCATGCACTTTGGTAGAAAGAATAAAAGCATAGACTATTTTCTAAATGGCGAGAAAATTCAAAAATCTGAGGTACAAAGGGGCTGGGGAGGCCTTGTGCAGAATTCCCTAAAGGTTGAGGCAGTGGTGAGGAAGGTAATGCAGTGTTAGCATTCATTTTGCGAGGACTAGAATATAAATGCAAGGAAGTAATTCTGAGGCTGTATAAGGCACTGGTGAGGTCTCGCTTGGAGTATTGTGAGCAGTTTTGGGTCCCTTGCCTAAGAAAGGCTGTGCTGACATTGGAGAGGGTTCAGAGGAGGTTCACCAGAATAATTCTGAAAATGAAAGGGTTAACATATGGGGAGTGTTTGATGGCTCTGGGTCTGTACTCACTGGAATTTAGAAGAATGAGGGGGATCTCATTGAAACCTGTTGAATGTTGAAAGGCCGAGATAGAGTGGATGTTTCCTATAGTGGAGGAGTCTCGGACCAGAGGGCACAGCCTTAGAGTGGAGGGATGTCCATTTAGAACAGAGAGGAGGAGGCATTTCTTTAGCCGGAGGGTGGTGAATCTGTGGAGTTCATTGCCACAGATGGCTGTGGAGGCCAAGTCATTGGGTGTATTTAAGGCAGAGGTTGATAGGTTCTTAATTAGTCAGGGCGTGAAGGGGTTACGGGGAGAAAGCAGGAGATTGGGGCTGAGCGGGAGATGGATCAGCCATGGTGAAATGGCGGAGTAGACTCGATGGGCCGAATGGCCTAATTCTGCTCCTGTGTCTTTTGGTTTTAAATACGGAGGTTGTGCTTATGGGTTCATTGTCCATACAGTGAGTCTGAGTGAGGAAGTGGAACTGTGTGTCTGGGAATAAGGAACTATCCAAAAACAGTGAGAAAGCGACGAGGAGTCGGTGCCCCGGCAACTGTTGGTGAAGTGAGTGGATTCAGTTTCAAAATTTCAGAGGAACTGAGTTAGTTTTAATTTTAGGGAATGAGGCTGAGGGAGTGAATTTGAATTTAAATTTGAGTGACTGTCTGAGCAAGCCCTGATTGAGCAGTGCATTGCGATATAAAGTAATAAGAACTGTAAATTACAATGAGAATTATATATTTTAAAAATGATATTAAATAAGTAGTGAGGGAGTGAGGGAAATCTGACGGTGGACAGGAAGAAACTGTTCCTAAAACATTGAGTGTGGGTCTTTAGCCTCTTGTACCTGCTTCCTGATGGTAGCAATGAGAAGAGAGCATGTCCTGGGTGATGGGTCCTTAATGATGGATAGATGATACTGTCCCATTCTCTCTCACTCTGCCCCTCTCTCGCCTGTGATCTGCTCCTCTCTCGCCTGTGATCTGCTCCTCACTTCCTCTGCCTGTCCCCTCCCCCACTTGCTCTGTCCCCTCCCCCTCCCTCTGTCCCCTCCCCCTCTGTCCCCTCCCCCCTCTGTCCCCTCCCCCTCCCTCACTCCGTCCTCCCCTCCCCCTCCCTCGCTCCGTCCTCCCCCCTCGCTCTGTCCTCCCCGCCTCGCTCTGTCCTCCCCGCCTCGCTCCGTCCTCCCCCCCTCGCTCTGTCCTCCCCCCCTCGCTCCGTCCTCCCCCCGCTCTGTCCTCACCCCCTCGCTCCGTCCTCCTCCCTTCGCTCCGTCCTCCCCCCTCCCTCTGTCCTCCCCCTCCCTCTGTCCTCCCCCTCCCTCCGTCCTCCCCCTTCGCTCCATCCTCCCCCCTCGCTCCGTCCTCCCCCTCTCGCTCCGTCCTCTCCCCCCTCGCTCCGTCCTCTCCCCCACCCTCGCTCCGTCCTCTCCCCCACCCTCGCTCCGTCCTCTCCCCCACCCTCTCCCCCACCCTCGCTCCGTCCTCTCCCCCACCCTCGCTCCGTCCTCTCCCCCTCCTCGCTCCGTCCTCTCCCCCCCCTCGCTCCGTCCTCCCCCCTCGCTCCGTCCTCCCCCCCTCGCTCCGTCCTCCCCCCCTCGCTCCGTCCTCGCCCCCTCGCTCCGTCCTCCCCCCTCGCTCCGTCCTCGCCCCCTCGCTCCGTCCTCCCCCCTCGCTCCGTCCTCGCCCCCTCGCTCCGTCCTCCCCCCTCGCTCCGTCCTTGCCCCCTCGCTCCGTCTTTCCCCCCCTCGCTCCGTCTTTCCCCCCCTCGCTCCGTCTTTCCCCCCTCGCTCCGTCTTTCCCCCCCTCGCTCCGTCTTTCCCCCCCTCGCTCCGTCTTTCCCCCCTCGCTCCGTCTTTCCCCCCTCGCTCCGTCCTCACCCCCTCGCTCTGTCCTTCACCCCCTCGCTCCGTCCTCCCCCCCTCGCTCCGTCCTCCCCCCTCTCGCTCCGTCCTCTCCCCCCTTGCTCCGTATCCCCCCCTTGCTCCGTCCTCCGCCCCTCGCTACGTCCTCAACCCCTCGCTCCTTCCTCCCCCCTCGCTCCGTCCTACCCCCTCCCTCCGTCCTACCCCCTCCCTCTGTCCCCTCCCCCTCCCTCGCTCCGTCCTACCCCCTCCCTCTGTCCCCTCCCCCTCCCTCGCTCCGTCCTCCACCCCTCGCTACGTCCTCAACCCCTCGCTCCTTCCTCCCCCTCGCTCCTTCCTCCCCCCTCGCTCCGTCCTACCCCCTCCCTCTGTCCCCTCCCCCTCCCTCGCTCCGTCCTCCCCCTCGCTCCTTCCTCCCCCCTCGCTCCGTCCTACCCCCTCCCTCTGTCCCCTCCCCCTCCCTCGCTCCGTCCTCCCCCCTCGCTCCGTCCTCGCCCCCCTCGCTCCGTCCTCGCCCCCCTCGCTCCGTCCTCGCCCCCCTCGCTCCGTCCTCGCCCCCTCGCTCCGTCTTTCCCCCCCTCGCTCCGTCTTTCCCCCCTCGCTCCGTCTTTCCCCCCTCGCTCCGTCTTTCCCCCCTCGCTCCGTCTTTCCCCCCTCGCTCCGTCCTTCACACCCTCGCTCCGTCCTTCACACCCTCGCTCCGTCCTTCACACCCTCGCTCCGTCCTCCCCCCTCTCGCTCCGTCCTCTCCCCCCTTGCTCCGTATCCCCCCCTTGCTCCGTCCTCCGCCCCTCGCTACGTCCTCAACCCCTCGCTCCTTCCTCCCCCCTCGCTCCTTCCTCCCCCCTCGCTCCGTCCTACCCCCTCCCTCCGTCCTACCCCCTCCCTCTGTCCCCTCCCCCTCCCTCGCTCCGTCCTCCACCCCTCGCTACGTCCTCAACCCCTCGCTCCTTCCTCCCCCTCGCTCCTTCCTCCCCCCTCGCTCCGTCCTACCCCCTCCCTCTGTCCCCTCCCCCTCCCTCGCTCCGTCCTCCCCCCTCGCTACGTTCTCACCCCCTCGCTTCGTCCTCCCCCCTCGCTCCGTCCTCCCCCCTCGCTCCGTCCTCCCCCCTCGCTACATCCTCAACCCCTCGCTACCTCCTCAACCCCTCGCTACCTCCTCAACCCCTCGCTCCGTCCTCGCCCCCCCCAGCTCTGTCCACCCCCCTCGCTCTGTCCACACCCCTCGCTCCGTCGACCCCCCCTCGCTCCGTTGTCCCCCCCTCGCTCCGTTGTCCCCCCCTCGCTCCGTCCTTTCCCCCTAGCTCCGTCCTTCCCCCCCTCGCTCCGTCCTCCCCCCCTCGCTCTGTCCTCCTCCCCTCGCTCCGTCCTTCCCCCCCGCTCCGTCCTACCCCCCCGCTCCGTCCTTCCCCCCCCACTCCGTCCTTCCCCCTCTCGCTCCGTCCTTCCCCTCTCGCTCCGTCCTCCCCCCCCGCTCTGTCCTTCCCCCCCGCTCTGTCCTTCCCCCCTCGCTCCGTCCCTCCCCCCTCGCTCCGCCCTTCCCCCTCGCTCTGCCCTTCCCCCTCCCTCTGTCCCCTCCCCCTCCCTCTGTCCCGTCCCCCTCTCTCTGTCCCCTTCTCTTCCCACTGTCCCTTCCCCCTCCCTCTGTCCCTTCCCCCTCCCTCTGTCCCCTCCCCCTCCCTCTGTCCCCTCCCCCTCCCTCGCTTTGTCCTCCCCCCTCGCTCTGTCCCCTCCCCCTCCCTCGCTCTGTCCTCCCCCCTCGCTCTGTCTTCCCCCCCTCGCTCTGTCTTCCCCCCCTCGCTCTGTCTTCCCCCCTCGCTCTGTCCTGCCCCCCGCTCGCTCTGTCTTCCCCCTCGCTCTGTCTTCCCCCCCGCTCTGTCTTCCCCCCATCACTCCGTCCCCCCCCATCGCTCCGTCCCCCCCATCGCTCCGTCCCCTCCTCGCTCCGTCCCCTCCTCGCTCCGTCCTGCTTCCCCTTGCTCCGTCCTGCCTCCCCTTGCTCCGTCCTGCCCCCCCCTGCTCCGTCCTGCCCCCCCCGCTCCGTCTTGCCCCCCTGCTCCGTCCTGCCCCCCCTCGCTCCGTCCTTCCCCCCCTCGCTCCGTCCTTCCCCCCCTCGCTCCGTCCTTCCCCCCCCTCGCTCCGTCTTCCCCCCCTCGCTCCGTCTTCCCCCCCTTGCTCCGTCCTCCCCCTCCCCCTCCCTCTGTCCCGTCCCCCTCCCTCTGTCCCCTTCTCTTCCCACTGTCCCCTCCCCCTCCCTCTGTCCCCTCCCCCTCCCTCTGTCCCCTCCTCCTCCCTCGCTCCGTCCTCCCCCCTCGCTCCGTCTTCCCTCCTCGCTCTGTCTTACCCCATCGCTCTGTCTTCCCACCTCGCTCCGTCCTGCCCCCCGCTCGCTCTGTCTTCCCCCCGCTCGCTCTGTCTTCCCCCCATCACTCCGTCCCCCCCATCGCTCCGTCCCCTCCTCGCTCCGTCCCCTCCTCGCTCCGTCCCCTCCTCGCTCCGTCCTGCCCCCCCCCCGCTCCGTCCTGCCCCCCCCGCTCCGTCCTCCCCACCCTCGCTCCGTCCTCCCCACCCTCGCTCCGTCCTTCCCCCTCGCTCCGTCATCCCCCCCCTCGCACCGTCCTTCCCCCATCCCTCTGTCCTCCCCCCTCGCTCCGTCCTTCCCCCCTTGCTCCTATGTTCTCCCCATCACTCTGTCCTCCCCCCCGCTCTGTCCTTCCCCACTCGCTCCGTCCTCACCCCACTCGCTCCGTCCTCACCCCACTCGCTCCGTCCTCACCCCCTCGCTCCGTCCTCCCCCCCTCGCTCCGTCCTCCCCCCTCGCTCCGTCCTCCCCCCTCGCTCCGTCCTTCCCCCCTTGCTCCTATGTTCTCCCCATCACTCTGTCCTCCCCCCCGCTCTGTCCTTCCCCACTCGCTCCGTCCTCACCCCACTCGCTCCGTCCTCACCCCACTCGCTCCGTCCTCACCCCACTCGCTCCGTCCTCACCCCCTCGCTCCGTCCTCCCCCCCTCGCTCCGTCCACCCCCCTCGCTCCGTCCTCCCCCCTCGCTCCGTCCTCCCCCCTCGCTCTGTCCTTCCCCCTCCCACCCTCCATCCTTCCCCCTCCCTCCCTCCGTCCTTCCCCTCCCTCCGTCCTTCCCCTCCCTCGCTCTGTCCTTCCCCCTCCCTCTGTCCTTCCCCCTCCCTCTGTCCTTCCCCTTCTCTGTCCTCCCCCTCCCTCGCTCCGTCCTCCCCTCCCCCTCCCTCGCTCCGTCCTCCCCTCCCCCTCCCTCGCTCCGTCCTCCCCTCCCTCGCTCCGTCCTCCCCTCCCTCGCTCTGTCCTCCCCCTCGCTCTGTCCTCCCCGCCTCGCTCCGTCCTCCCCCCCTCGCTCCGTCCTCCCCCCGCTCTGTCCTCACCCCCTCGCTCCGTCCTCCTCCCTTCGCTCCGTCCTCCCCCCTCCCTCTGTCCTCCCCCTCCCTCCGTCCTCCCCCCTCGCTCCGTCCTCCCCCTCTCGCTCCGTCCTCCCCCTCTCGCTCCGTCCTCTCCCCCCTCGCTCCGTCCTCTCCCCCACCCTCGCTCCGTCCTCTCCCCCACCCTCGCTCCGTCCTCTCCCCCCCCTCGCTCCGTCCTCTCCCCCTCCTCGCTCCGTCCTCTCCCCCACCCTCGCTCCGTCCTCTCCCCCACCCTCGCTCCGTCCTCTCCCCCACCCTCGCTCCGTCCTCTCCCCCCCCTCGCTCCGTCCTCTCCCCCTCCTCGCTCCGTCCTCTCCCCCTCCTCGCTCCGTCCTCCCCCCCTCGCTCCGTCCTCGCCCCCTCGCTCCGTCCTCCCCCCTCGCTCCGTCCTCGCCCCCTCGCTCCGTCTTTCCCCCCCTCGCTCCGTCCTCACCCCCTCGCTCCGTCCTCACCCCCTCGCTCCGTCCTTCACCCCCTCGCTCCGTCCTCTCCCCCACCCTCGCTCCGTCCTCTCCCCCCCTCGCTCCGTCCTCTCCCCCTCCTCGCTCCGTCCTCTCCCCCTCCTCGCTCCGTCCTCCCCCCCTCGCTCCGTCCTCGCCCCCTCGCTCCGTCCTCCCCCCTCGCTCCGTCCTCGCCCCCCTCGCTCCGTCCTCGCCCCCCTCGCTCCGTCCTCGCCCCCTCGCTCCGTCTTTCCCCCCCTCGCTCCGTCTTTCCCCCCTCGCTCCGTCCTCACCCCCTCGCTCCGTCCTCACCCCCTCGCTCCGTCCTTCACCCCCTCGCTCCATCCTCCCCCCCTCGCTCCGTCCTCCCCCCTCTCGCTCCGTCCTCTCCCCCCTTGCTCCGTATTCCCCCCTTGCTCCGTCCTCCGCCCCTCGCTACGTCCTCAACCCCTCGCTCCTTCCTCCCCCCCTGCTCCGTCCTACCCCCTCCCTCCGTCCTACCCCCTCCCTCTGTCCCCTCCCCCTCCCTCGCTCCGTCCTACCCCCTCCCTCTGTCCCCTCCCCCTCCCTCGCTCCGTCCTCCATCCCTCGCTACGTCCTCAACCCCTCGCTCCTTCCTCCCCCTCGCTCCGTCCTACCCCCTCCCTCTGTCCCCTCCCCCTCCCTCGCTCCGTCCTCCCCCTCGCTCCTTCCTCCCCCCTCGCTCCGTCCTACCCCCTCCCTCTGTCCCCTCCCCCCCCGCTCCGTCCTCCCCCCTCGCTCCGTCCTCCCCCCTCGCTCCGTCCTCCCCCCCTCGCTCCATCCTCGCCCCCCTCGCTCCGTCTTTCCCCCCCTCGCTCCGTCTTTCCCCCCCTCGCTCCGTCCTTCACCCCCTCGCTCCGTCCTTCACCCCCTCGCTCCGTCCTCCCCCCATCACTCCGTCCCCCCCATCGCTCCGTCCCCTCCTCGCTCCGTCCCCTCCTCGCTCCGTCCTGCCTCCCCTTGCTCCGTCCTGCCCCCCCCTGCTCCGTCCTGCCCCCCTGCTCCGTCCTGCCCCCCCTCGCTCCGTCCTTCCCCCCCCTCGCTCCGTCTTCCCCCCTTGCTCCGTCCTCCCCCTCCCCCTCCCTCTGTCCCCTTCTCTTCCCACTGTCCCCTCCCCCTCCCCCTCCCTCTGTCCCCTCCCCCTCCCTCTGTCCCCTCCTCCTCCCTCGCTCCGTCCTCCCCCCTCACTCTGTCTTCCCTCCTCGCTCCGTCCCCTCCTCGCTCCGTCCTGCCTCCCCTTGCTCCGTCCTGCCCCCCCCTGCTCCGTCCTGCCCCCCTGCTCCGTCCTGCCCCCCTGCTCCGTCCTGCCCCCCCTCGCTCCGTCCTTCCCCCCCCTCGCTCCGTCCTTCCCCCCCCTCGCTCCGTCTTCCCCCCCTTGCTCCGTCCTCCCCCTCCCCCTCCCTCTGTCCCGTCCCCCTCCCTCTGTCCCCTTCTCTTCCCACTGTCCCCTCCCCCTCCCTCTGTCCTCTCCCCCTCCCTCTGTCCCCTCCTCCTCCCTCGCTCCGTCCTCCCCCCTCGCTCTGTCTTCCCTCCTCGCTCTGTCTTCCCTCCTCGCTCTGTCTTCCCTCCTCGCTCTGTCTTACCCCCTCGCTCTGTCTTCCCACCTCGCTCCGTCCTGCCCCCCGCTCGCTCTGTCTTCCCCCCGCTCGCTCTGTCTTCCCCCCATCACTCCGTCCCCCCCATCGCTCCGTCCCCTCCTCGCTCCGTCCTGCCCCCCTTGCTCCGTCCTGCCCCCCCCGCTCCGTCCTGCCCCCCCCGCTCCGTCCTGCCCCCCCCGCTCCGTCCTCCCCACCCTCGCTCCGTCCTCCCCACCCTCGCTCCGTCCTTCCCCCTCGCTCCGTCATCCCCCCTCGCTCCGTCATCCCCCCTCGCTCCGTCATCCCCCCTCGCTCCGTCATCCTCCCTCGATCCGTTCTTCCCGCCTCGCTCCGTCCTCCCCCCCTTGCTCCGTCCTCCCCCTCGCTCTGTCCTCCCCCTCGCTCTGTCCTCCCCCTCGCTCCGTCCTCCCCCTCGCTCCGTTCTTCCCCCCCTGCTCTGTCCTTCCCTCCCTCGCTCCGTCCTTCCCCCCCTCACTCCGTCCTTCCCCCCTCGCTCCGTCCTTCCCCCCTTGCTCCTATGTTCTCCCCCATCACTCTGTCCTCCCCCCCGCTCTGTCCTTCCCCACTCGCTCCGTCCTCACCCCACTCGCTCCGTCCTCACCCCACTCGCTCCGTCCTCACCCCCTCGCTCCGTCCTCCCCCCCTCGCTCCGTCCTCCCCCCTCGCTCCGTCCTCCCCCCCGCTCCTCTGTCTTTCCCCCCCTCGCTCCTCTGTCCTCCTCCCTCGCTCTGTCCTTCCCCCTCCCACCCTCCATCCTTCCCCCTCCCTCCCTCCGTCCTTCCCCTCCCTCCGTCCTTCCCCTCCCTCGCTCTGTCCTTCCCCCTCCCTCTGTCCTTCCCCCTCCCTCTGTCCTTCCCCTTCTCTGTCCTCCCCCTCCCTCGCTCCGTCCTCCCCTCCCCCTGCCTCGCTCCGTCCTCCCCTCCCCCTCCCTCGCTCCGTCCTCCCCTCCCTCGCTCCGTCCTCCCCTCCCTCGCTCCGTCCACCCCCCTCGCTCCGTCCTCCCCCCTCGCTCCGTCCTCACCCCACTCGCTCCGTCCTCCCCCCCTCGCTCCGTCCACCCCCCTCGCTCCGTCCTCCCCCCTCGCTCCGTCCTCCCCCCCGCTCCTCTGTCTTTCCCCCCCTCGCTCCTCTGTCCTCCTCCCTCGCTCTGTCCTTCCCCCCTCCCACCCTCCATCCTTCCCCCTCCCTCCCTCCGTCCTTCCCCTCCCTCCGTCCTTCCCCTCCCTCGCTCTGTCCTTCCCCCTCCCTCTGTCCTTCCCCTTCTCTGTCCTCCCCCCTCCCTCGCTCCGTCCTCCCCTCCCCCTCCCTCGCTCCGTCCTCCCCTCCCCCTCCCTCCCTCCGTCCTTCCCCTTCTCTGTCCTCCCCCTCCCTCGCTCTGCCCTCCCCCTGTCCTTCCACCCCTCACTCTGTCCTCCCCCCCCTCTGTCCTCCCCCCCACTCTGTCCTCCCCCCCACTCTGTCCTCCCCCACTTGCTCCGTCCTCCCCCCTCGCTCCGTCCTTCCCCCCTCGCTCCGTCCTCCTCCCCTCGCTCCGTCCTCCCCCCCTCGCTCCGTCCTGCCCCCCCCTCGCTCCGTCCTCCCCCCCTCGCTCCGTCCTCCCCCCCTCGCTCCATCCTCCCCCTCCCTCGCTCCGTCCTCCCCCTCCCTCGCACTGTCCTGCCCCCTCCCTCGCTCCGTCCTCCCTTGCACTGTCCTGCCCCCTCCCTTGCACTGTCCTGCCCCCTCCCTCGCTCCGTCCTGCCCCCTCGCTCCGTCTTTCCCCCCCTCGCTCTGTCTTTCCCCCCCTCGCTCCGTCCTCCCCCCTGCTCCTCTGTCCTTCCCCCCTCGCTCCGTCCTTCCCCCTCCCACCCTCCATCCTTCCCCCTCCCACCCTCCATCCTTCCCCCTCCCTCCCTCCGTCCTTCCCCTCCCTCGCTCTGTCCTTCCCCCTCCCTCTGTCCTTCCCCCTCCCTCTGTCCTTCCCCTTCTCTGTCCTCCCCCTCCCTCTGTCCTTCCCCTTCTCTGTCCTCCCCCTCCCTCGCTCTGCCCTCCCCGTCCTTCCCCCCCTCGCTCCATCCTCCCCCCTCGCTCCATCCTCCCCCCTCGCACCGTCCTTCCCCCCTCGCTCCGTCCTTCCCCTCTCGCTCCGTCCTTCCCCTCTCGCTCTGTCCTTCCCCCCTCGCTCTGTCCTTCCCCCCTCACTCCGTCCTCACCCCCTCGCTCCGTCCTCACCCCCCTCGCTCTGTCCTCCACCCCCCTCCATCCTCCCCCTCGCTCCGTCCTCCCCCCCGCTCCTCTGTCCTTCCCCCCCTTGCTCCTCTGTCCTCCCCCCTCGCTCCGTCCTTCCCCCTCCCTCCCTCCGTCCTTCCCCTCCCTCGCTCTGTCCTTCCCCCTCCCTCTGTCCTTCCCCTTCTCTGTCCTCCCCCTCCCTCGCTCTGCCCTCCCCCGTCTTTCCACCCCTCACTCTGTCCTTCCCCCCCCACTCTGTCCTTCCCCCACTCGCTCCGTCCTCCCCCCTCGCTCTGTCCTCCCCCCTCGCTCTGTCCTCCCCCCTCGCTCTGTCCTCCCCCCTCGCTCCGTCCTCCCCCCCTTGCACCGTCCTGCCCCCTCCCTCACTCCGTCCTGCCCCCTCGCTCCGTCCTCCCCCCTCGCTCCGTCCTCCCCCCCTCGCTCCGTCCTTCCCTCCCCTCCCTCCGTCCTTCCCTCCCCTCGCTCCGTCCTTCCCCCCCTAGCTCCATTCTCCCCCTCCCTCCCTCTTGTCCTACCCCCCTCCCCCTCCCTCGCTCTAGCTTGTGTTACCGCTCTCTAGCCAACACTGTGATGCCTTTTGTGTGTGGCACTAATCCGACTTTAATCCTGCTGTTTTTCACTTCACACGAGAGATAATTTACAGTCAGCAGTTAACCTGCTCACATGTGTGTCTTTGGAGTACTTTATTTTTATTTGTGGATACAGAAAGTTAACAGGCTGGCCAATGCAGCGAGCCCGCGCTGCTCGATTACACTTGTTTCGGGGTGTCACGGTAACGTAGTGGCTAGCACGATGCTATTACAGTCCGGGACATCGGAGTGCGGCGTTCAATTCCGGCCTCCTCTGCAAAGAGCATTTCTCCGTGGATCGCGTGGGTTGCCTCCGGGTGCTCCGGTTTCCTCCCATAGTCCAAAGACATACTGGTTGGTAGCTTACTGGCTCATTATAAACCCTTCCATGATCAGGTTCAGGTTAAAGCAGGGCTTACTGAGCAGTGGGGCAGGAAGAGCCTTTTCCATGATGTATCTCGGAACCGGAGCAGCTGCAGAAAACCCAACCATTCCATGGGTAGAACAGAGAGGGACTCCTTACAGAGGATGCGGAGTTGAACCCTGAACTTTGAACTCTGCACTGAGCCATAATGGCATTGCTCTAACCTCTATGCTACCATGACTGACGTGGGATTTCAAGATGACGCCATGCTCAGGTTGGAGGAACAACACCTTATATTCCGTCTGGGTAGCCTCCAACCTGATGGCATGAACATTGACTTCTCTAACTTCCGTTAATGCCCCTCCTCCCATTCTCACCCCATCCCCTATTTGTTATTTATTATCCCTTATTATTTATTATTTTTTTCTTTTATTTTCTCTCTCTCTCTCCCTGTCACAATAACCCCTTGCCTGCTCTCCATCATCCTCTGGCGCACCTCTCCCCCTTTTTTTCTCCCTAGGCCTCCCGTCCCATGATCCTCTCCCTTCTCCAGCCTTGTATCCCTTTTGCCAATCACCTGTCCAGCTCTTGGCTCCATCTCTCCCCCTCCTGTCTTCCCCTATCATTTCAGATCTCCCCCTCCCCCTCCCCCTCCCACTTTCAAATCTCTTACTAGCTCTTCTTTCAGTTAGTACTGACGAAGGGTCTCGGCCCGAAACGTCGACTGTACCTCTTCCTAGAGATGCTGCCTGGCCTGCCGCGTTCACCAGCATTTTGTGTGTGTTGTAGGATTTCTAACACTACACACACAAAGACTGACAAACCACAGGGTTTATTGTCTTGGGGCGTACTAGAGTTTGGAGTTCAATCCCGGCCTTCTCTGCAAGGAGTCTCTGCACGTTCTCCCCGTGACCACGTGCATTTTCCCCAGGTGCTCTGGTTTCCTCCCACAGTCCAAAGACGTAGCGGTTGCTTGATGGCTGATTGTAAACTGTCCCATGATTAGGTTAGGGTTAAATCAGGGTTCACTGCAACACGGCTCGAAGGTTGTTCCACTCTGTATCTCAAAAAACAAATGAAATAATTAACCTACTAGTACGCGGGAGGAGACGCGCACCTGGAGGACACCCACGCAGTCACTGGGAGAACGTGCAAGCTCTTTACGGACAGTGGCGGGAATTGAACCCGGGTCGCTGATGCCATGAAGCGTTGTGTGAATCACGGCCCATCCTGCACTCTGGTGCAGGCAATGAATGGAGGAATAATGGAGCACGTGCAGGAAGAGGGGATTAGCATGAATGTGATGGGCTGAAGGGCCTGTTCCTGCATTGTGGTGCCCTGCTCTATAAGGCAGAAAACCGGGACACCCTGTTGGGAGCCCATACATTCACAGGAAGAGTGTACCCTTAAATAGATTCACTTCATTAGGTACAGGAGGTAATGAATGAAATGGCCGTGAGTTATAGTAAAATTCCGATTCTGATCCCAGAATTCAGCCTGGTAGTCAAACATGGACTGGCCCTGTCTTTCTGGGGGAGCGTTCAATGTTCAAAGATTTACGCCACAGCTTCACGTTCCCCAACCCTGAGTGATGGCCCCTTTTTCTTTGATGCAGGGGAGTCTGTTTAGCTAGCAGTGGCAAATCATAAATTTGAGAGCAACGCACACAAGATGCTGGAGGAACTCAGCAGGTGGGCAGCATCTATGCAAAAAGAGTAAATGGTTTGGGCTGTGACCCTTCATTGGGGGGCAGAAGCCAGAATAGGAGGGTGGGGAGAGGTGGAGGACAGTCTGCCAGGTGAGGGGGAAAGTGGGTGAGTGGAAGGGGAGGGCTGAAGTAGGAAGCTGGGAGATGATAGGTGGAAAACATAAAGGGCTGAAGAAGAGGGAATCTGATAGGAGAGGAGAGTGACTGGTAGGAGAGGAGAGTGACCGGTAGGAGAAAGGAAAGGGAAAGGAATGTGATGGGATGCAGAATGGGGAATGGAAACGCAGGGAAAGGGAAGTTACTGGAAGTTGGAGAAATTGTTGTTTATGCAATCAATTTGGAGGCTTTTCACTTCATCCCCTCCCTCCTCCCTCCTACACCCACTCACCTCCTTATTCTGGCTTCTCCCCTCTTCCTTTCCAGTCTTGACGAAGGGTCTTGCCCTATAATAGACGCAGCCTGACCTGAGTTCCTCCAGCATTTTGTGTGTCGTTTAGCTGGGGGTGAGGTAGGGAGATGGCTTGCCACCTTGCAGAACCTCAGGTCACCGGAACTGCGTGCTCTATATGACAACCTCTCCTCTCTCCCTTTTCTTTGCCCAGGAACTCCAGGACCAACTCCTCAAGGAGGTGAGAGGTTCGTTCCCTTCGCTTCGACCCTTCAACACCCTCACCCTACCTACTACACGGTGGAGGAGAGGGAGCGCTGCGCGAGGATGGGAGGGGGTCGAGGAGGGGGCGTCATGGGAGGACAGGCAGGGGGTGGGGGGCTGCGTAGGTGAGGAGGGAGCACTGCGGGGGAGAGGGGTGTTCAGGCAAGGAGTGAGTGCTGTCTGGGCGGGGGGGGGTGTCAGGAGTCATCGCACTGCGAGGACAGCGGGGTCAGATGAGGGAGCCTCCCCGGAGGATGAAGGAGTGCTGCAGAAGGAGGAGGTGGGTTTATTTGGGAGGGAGGGGAGGTTGGGTGAGGAGGCAGAGGGGCACGGGGACTTAGGCAAAGAGAGAGTGCTGCAGGAGGACAAGAGGGAGTGCTGTGGGGGTTGTGCTGGGTAGGGAATGCCATACCGCAGAGGAGAAGAGCGCGGTGGGGGTCAGAGGGAGGATGGATGAGGGAGTACCGTGACAGGAGTGGAGGGGTGCTGGGAAGGGAGCGCCTTGCCACGGGAGTTGGTGGGTAGAAGAAGGGAGTGATTCATTCCAGCTCTAAGCTCCCCGCACCCCCTCCAACGCCATTTTGTGTTGAATCTCGGCAGGCGCGGGATCTGGCCAAGCGTTCGGCGCTGTATCAGAGCTGCCTGCCCCCACCACTGACCGCGGAGTCGGCTGTCTCGTCATCGGCAGAGGAACTGGTCCTCGAGGAGTGCAACCAGGCCTGGAGGGAGCTGGGTGAGGTAAGAATCCGCCCAAACCCACCTCTTCCCACTTGCCTTACTATCTCTTCCTGAAACCGGCCCTCCTCCCTCTTCCCACGATGAGGTGACCAGAACTGAGCACAGTACTCCAGGGTCTTATAGAGCAGCAGTGTTACCTCGCAGTTCATCAACTCAGTTCCCTGACCAGTGAAGGCCAATACTCGGTGTCGCATCGTAAGACGTGGGCGATCATGGCCTTTCCGTGACCGTGGTTGTCCTTGGCAAATTCTCCTACGAAGTGGTTTGCCATTTCTGCCTTCTGGGTAGCGTCTTTGTAAGAAGGGTGGTTATCAGTGCTGTTCAGAGATTGCATGCCTGGCGTCAGTGGTGGCATTACCAGGAATGAAAGGGTTAATAACAACTGATGGTCCTGCGCCTGTATTCGCTGGAGTTTAGAAGAACGGGGTGAGGGCAGAGAGCTAATTGAATATGGAAAGGCTGAGATAGAGTGGATATGGAGAGGATGTTTCCTACATTTGGGGAGTCTAGGACTAGAGGGCACAACCTCAGGATAGAAGTCCATCCATTTAGATCTGAGATGAGAAGGAACTTCTTCAGTCCTATATCTTATGGATACTAGCCCCACGTTCCCATCCTGGAGAAAGAAGGTTGTTTTTGAATTTCCCGATGGGACAGGGATGGGTGGGTGGGGGCCGGGCGGGGGGGAGCGGTGGCAGCACTTGTGGAAGTTTGTGCTTCGGTTTCCCGGTGGTCTTGGTTACCCTAACTCTCCTACGTACGTCATCAGTTTCAGGACAAGCTGACACTGTGCGACCCGAGGCCGGAGGTTCAGGACTCGGAGAACCCGGTGAGTGAGTGCCACGACAGACTGGGGGGAGGGCAAATAAACCCCCACCCTGTGCACCATTTATTGCTCATTCCTGACGTTGGGGTGGGGGGGGGGGGCTTGAATCAGAAAGGCAAGTCCTTAAGCTACAGAAGCAGAATTAGATGATTCGGCCTATCAAGTGAGCACCCTTACTTTCAATCGCTGCTGGTTTTTGTTTTTCTTGCCCCCATTCTCCCTGTGACCCAGCTGGTGGCGTAGTGGCATCAGTGCGGGACTTCGGGACGAAAGGTCCCGAGTTCGAATCCAGCCGGCTCCCCTGCACGCTTTCTATCTGTGCTGGGTTACGAGCTGGTGGTCTCTTTGGAAACTCACCCGGCGGAAGCCAATGACAAACCACTACTGTAACTTGCCTCGTACGCGGTTCCCCACTACGTCAGAGAGGTGTGGAGGGAAATCCTCCGCTAACCGGAGAAACTCCGGATGTGACGTACCTTTCCTTTATTCTCCCTGTCACCTTTAACGCCCTCTCCAATTCAAAACCTATCAACCTCTGCCTTAAATGCACCCAGTGACTTGGCCTGAATTCCACAGATTCTCCACCCTCTGACTAAAGAAATCCCTCCTCATCTCTGTTCCAGAGGGATGTCCTATTCTGAGGCCTGTGTCCTCTGGTGCTAGACTTCCCCACTATAGGAAAAACCCTCTCCACATCCATTCTATCGATGCCTTTCAATATTTGATAGTTTTCAATGAGACTCCCCTCCCCCGCTTTGCAAACTCTAGCCAGTTCAGGCCCAGGGCTATTAAACACTCCTCATACATTAACCTTTTCATTCCCAGGATCATTCTCATGAACTTCCTCTCCAATGCCAGCCATCCTTTCTTAGATAAGGGGCCTGAAACTACTCAGAAAGGAGACCGATATAATGGCAGGGGGAGGGGGGGGGGGGTGGTTTAGATGGCCTGAAACTGAGCTGAATCTCTTGACAATTTCACTTTTGATTCAGGGGTTTGGGGGGGCGGTGCGGAATGACATTTGTCCCTCTTGTGTTCTGTTCACTGTCTAATCTTCCTCTGCACTAACCCAGCCACCATTCTATGCCCCCCCCCCCACTGAGCCATTACATTACCTCGCTCAGCTGGGGTTTGGAGTTATGAGGGAGGGGGGTGGATGAGCGGCTGTGACAGTTAGCGGGAGGTGGCAAAGGCCCCAGCAGGGGCGCAGGCACAGAATGCAAGGAGGGATTTCTTTAGCCAGAGTCTGGTGAATCTGTGGAGTTCATTGCTGCAGGTGGCTGTGGAGACCAATTTAAAACAGAGTTCTGGATTAGTAAGGGTGTCAAAGGCTGGAGGGAGAATGGGGTTGAGAGGGAAAATAAATCAGTCATGAATAGCCTAATTCTGCTCCTATGTCTTGTGGGTTGTTTTATCCTCTGCGTTCCTGTCAACTTCTCCTGAAAGTTCTACCCCTCACTTGGGGCGATTTACGGCTGCCGATTAACCCGCCAACTCGTTAAGCAGCTGCGGGACGTGGGACAGAACCGGGGGTGGGGGGAGGGATAGGATACCCGCTTGGAGATGGGGAGAACGGTGGGAACCCGCGTGAGGACTTGCACGCAGGTGGCTAGAGGCCCAGACCGAACCCAGGTGTCTGGTGCCGTCAGGAAGTTCACCGAGCCCCCCCTCCTCGCGGCGCTGGAGAGCCAGGTTAGATCCTGACCTCTGCTGTCGTCCCCGCCCTCGCCCGCTGTTGTTCAGAGACCCCGAGCTCTCAAAACCCAGGAACCGGGAGCTACAGACCATCCTGGGGCAGCAGCAACCAATTAGGTGGCGGGGGGGGGGTGGTGCAGCTTGGGGCGTCGGGATTCGAAGTTCAAACCCAGCGCCGTTCTGTAAGGAATGTGTATGTGTTCCTCGTAAACTGCATGGGTTTCTTCCGGGTGCTCCGGTTTCCTCCCACAGTCCAAAGACTGGAACAGTTAGGGGGCTAATTGGTCATTGTAAATTGTCCCATGATTAGGTCAGGGTTAAACAAGTGGGTTGCTGGGGGGATGTGGCTGGAAGAGCCTGTTCTGCACGGTATCTCTAAACAAATAACTAGATTCCCGTTGCGTTCTGGTCAGCACGCATGGGACGAGAGGCCTGTTCCCACACTGTTGAGCCAGAAGGAGATTTTCCCCATCCACCACCCCCACCCCCACCCCCGTCCCACCTCACCAATGACTTTGCCTCTCTTTATCCTCATTCCCCGCCCTGCTAGCTGGCCGTGCTGTTTGCTCGAGAGAGGGTTCTGCTGGCGGAGTTGAACGTTCAGAAGAACAGGCACCCCAAGCGTGAGTAGCGGCCTCGCTCCCTCCTCGCATTTTTGCCCCAACCACCCTGGTGTCTCCCCATTCAGCTGAGTCTCCCCAAGAGCAGCGACCACTGAACTCCCCTCCTCCCTCTTTCATCCCTAGGGCTTTCCCGGCATTCCCTCTGTGTGTCCGAACCCCCTTCTGTTTGTTCTCCTGAGGCAGAGGGTCCATCTCTGGGAGCTCTCCTCTGTAAGACACTGATTGTGACGTGTCCGGAATCACTGCCAAGGCGGAGAATCTCTGTCCGGGAGCTCCCCTCTGCATGACACCGCTTGGGATGTGTCCGGAATCCTTCTAAGCACAGAGAATCCATCTCCAGCAGCTCTTCTCTGTGAGACACCTCTTGGGGCATGTCTGGAGTCCTTCCCCTTCGCCCTCCCGTCTGTCGGATTAACATCCGCTGAAGAACTTGTCTTGCCTGCAGTTTCAGCACAGAAACAGGCCCTTCGGTCCATCTACTCCGTGTTAATCTGCCAAGTCCCACTGACTCACACCTGGACCATTGATATGGGTCTCAATCGTGGACTGAGAGTGCGAGGGGGGCTGGGAGAGGGAGAATAATGGCTGGGAAGAAGGGAAGGGAGTGGGAAGCATCAGAGCGACATTCTGTAATGACCTTGCCTGGTATCTCAGGGCTGGGTGTGTCCGCAGCCCTGAGACACCAACTCCCCGCCCCAGCACGCCTTCTCTGCGATCCGTCCCACACTGCTCCCGCGGTGCTGTACCCTCACCGTTCCCAATGTCCTTCGTTCCTGCCAGGTTCGCAGATCCCCTGTCCGCTCCACGTTGACAAATACAGTTCTGTGCAAAAGTCTGAGGCACCCAAGCTATATATAGGCACCTAAGACTTCAGCGCAGTACTGTAGATTAGATCATTACACAGTGCATTGAGGTAAAACAACAGCAGAATGCAGAATAAAGTGTAACAGCGGCAGAGAAAGTGCGGTGCAGGTAAGGTACACGATCACAACGCGGTAGATTATAAGGCCATCTTGTCACAGACAACTCAGGAACTCAGTAGGTCAGGCAGCATCCATGGAGGGAAATAAACGTTGTGGGCCGAAGCCCTTCATCAGGACTGGAAAGGGAGGGTGGGGAAGCCAGGGTAAGAAGGTGGGGGAGAAGCCAGATGGGTGGGAGGGGAGTGGATGAAGTGAGAAGCTGGCAGGTGATAGTCAGAAACGGGAACAGGCTGGAGAAGGAATCCGACAGGAGAGATGAGTGGCCCATGGGAGAAAAGGAAGGAGCAGGGGCTCCAGGGGAAGGTGATAGGCAGGTGAGAAGAGGTAAGAGGTCTGAGCGGGGAATAGAGAAGAGGGGGGAAAAAAGAAGAGGTCCAGTCAAGCATAGCATTGGGATACAAGCCGTACTTGAGCCTCCTGGTACGTGCTCTCAAACCTTGTATCTCTGCGGCCATATAAAACTTCAGTCAGACTGGGTCACCTCTGGCCCACCCACCGTCTCTCCGCTGCGCTCTCACCCTTCGTGCTGTCGGCCTCTGCAGGCCAAGGCTGGGACAGGGACTGGGCACGCCAGTGGAGACTCGGTGAGAGTTCTCCCACTGCCTCCTCCACTTCCTTCCCATCCCGCGTTGCAGGGCAGCCGCTACCTGCGAAACGTCCCGGCATCTCTGCTGGCAACAGTTAAACCTTCTATATCTTCACAGCCCTGCCTGTCAACAAGGAAGTGCTCACCTGCTTGGGAAAGCTAGAGGTAAGGAATCTGCCTTGGAAAATTCCTTGCCCTGTTCCAAGCTTGCTGTACTCTGGGAGGACATGGAAGGAGCTTACTGTCCCATCGAACCCAGGAGTGCGTGATGGGATGGTATGGCGGGAGCTTCACTCTGTGTCTGACCCCGGGAGTGTGTGATGGGATGGTGTGGAGGGAGCTTCACTCCGTGTCTGACCCTGGGAGTGTGTGATGGGACGGTGTGGAGGGAGTGTGTGATGGGACGGTGTGGAGGGAGCTTCACTGTGTTTAGTCCACTTTATTTCAGCAAGCTCTTTAATTCTATCGGTTGAATGTCTGCACAGAGAAACATTGAAAAAGGAAACTGTGGGTCCAGATTCACAGTTGCATTTTCATGGTGGAGACAGCAGAGGGCAGTGCTGTCCCACTTTTTAAATGGAGCGATATCACCTGCAAGTGTCCATTCAGAGTCACAGCAGATAGGAAGTGTGTGTTGGAACGGTCAGGAGAGTTTCACTCTGTGTGTGATGGGACCGTGAGGAAGTTGTTTCACTCTGTGTCTGACCCTGGGAGTGTGCTGTGGGAGTTCAGCTCTTTGACCCTGGGAGTGTGTGATAGAACGGTGTGGAAGGAGCTTCACTCTGTGTCTGACCCTGGGAGTGTGTGATGGGATGGTGTGGAAGGAGCTTCACTCTGTGTCTGATCCTCAGAGTGTGTGATGGGATGGTGTGGAAGGAGCTTCACTCTGTGTCTGATCCCGGGAGTGTATATTGGGATGGTGTGGAGGGAGTTTCACTCTGTGTCTGACCCCAGGAGTGTGTGATGGGACGGCGTGGAGGGAGTTTCACTCCACGTCTGACCCTGGGAGTGTGTGATGGGATGGTGTGGAGGGAGCTTCACTCCACGTCTGACCCTGGGAGTGTGTGGCGGGAACTTCACTCTGTGTCTGACCCCGGGAGTGTGTGATGGGACGGTGTGGAGGGAGCTTCACTCCACATCTGACCCTGGGAGTGTGTGATGGGACAGTGTGGAGGGAGATTCACTCTGTGTCTGACCCCGGGAGTGTGTGATGTGATGGTGTGGAGGGAGCTTCACTCTGTGTCTGACCCCGGGAGTGTGTGATGGGACGGTGTGGAGGGAGCTTCACTCTGTGTCTGATCCCGGGAGTGTGTGATGGGATGGTGTGGAGGGAGTTTCACTCCACGTCTGACCCTGGGAGTGTGTGATGGGACAGTGTGGAGGGAGATTCACTCTGTGTCTGACCCCGGGAGTGTGTGATGTGATGGTGTGGAGGGAGCTTCACTCTGTGTCTGACCCCAGGACTGTGTGATGGGACAGTGTGGAGGGAGATTCACTCTGTGTCTGACCCCGGGAGTGTGTGATGTGATGGTGTGGAGGGAGCTTCACTCTGTGTCTGACCCCGGGAGTGTGTGATGGGACGGTGTGGAGGGAGCTTCACTCTGTGTCTGACCCCGGGAGTGTGTGATGGGACGGTGTGGAGGGAGCTTCACTCTGTGTCTGACCCCGGGAGTGTGTGATGGGACGGCGTGGAGGGAGCTTCACTCTGTGTCTGACTCCGGGAGTGTGTGATGGGACGGTGTGGAGGGAGCTTCACTCTGTGTCTGACCCCGGGAGTGAGTGATAGGACGGTGTGGAGGGAGCTTCACTCTGTGTCTGACCCCGGGAGTGAGTGATGGGACGGTGTGGAGGGAGCTTCACTCTGTGTCTGACCCCGGGAGTGTGTGATGGGATGGTGTGGTGGGAGTTTCAGTCTGTGTCTGACCCCAGGACTGTGTGATGGGACGGTGTGGAGGGAGCTTCACTCCACGTCTGACCCTGGGAGTGTGTGGCAGGAACTTCACTCTGTGTCTGATCCTGGGAATTTGTTATGGGGCAGTGTTAAGGGAGCTTCATTCTCTGTGTAATCCTTTGAGTAAGTGATGACATGGTGTAGAAGGAGATACACGCTGTGCCTGGTCGAGTGTGTGATGGGACGGTGTGGAGGGTGTTTCACTCTGTTGGACAGAGTGTACCTGTGTGTCTGTCTATCTGTCTCTCTCTCACACTCTCACTTACTCTCTCTCTCTCACTCTCACTCACTCTAAGTTGCAGTCAACTGGTCAGCAGCTGGAAATGATTCTGTCCTGTGTTCGTGCCCGTAAGAAGTCCTTGCAAGAGCGCTTGGAGAGGTATGTTGATCGGGGATCGAATCCCAGCTGCCACTCTAACCCTCTCAGGCATTTCCCACCTCTGCTACCCTCCCATCTGTCAAACCGAGCCTGTCTGAGTTTATAGAATGCCGTCTGTGGGGGCCAAGTCATTGGGTATATTTAAAGCAGAGGTTTATAGGTTCTTGATTTTCTCTTAAGAGCAATTTCTCCCTCCCAATTCCCACTGCCACTCATTTTCTATATTCTAAATAATTAAAAGATTATTTATATTTGCATAGTGATATGCATTTACGTCGGACTAAATCGGCGAGATTTGTGGTGGGGGCAGCCTGCAAGTGTCGCCATTTTTCCGCCGCCAATTTCGCATGCCCACAATTCCCCAATCCTGACCCGTGTGTCTTTGATCTCAAAACCTTGATCTTATTGCTGCAAGATGTCACTGAGCTGTGAACCCCCCCACTGAGCTGTGCCTGGGGTTTGTTTAGATTATAGGGACAGAGAGAGAGTTAGGAGTCAGAGATCGAGTGGATATAGAGTGTTTCCTCCAGTGGGGGAGTCTTAGACCAGAAGGTACAGCCTCAGAATAGAAGGATGATGCTATTTAAACATATGAGGAGCATTTGACGGTTCTGACCCTGTACCTACTGGAGTTTAAAAGGATGGGGGGTGGGGAATTTTGTAGAAATCTATCGAATATTGAAAGGACTGGATAGAGAGAATGTTTCCCATAGTGGACAAGTTTAAAACCAGAAGGCACAACCTCAGAATCGAATTTGTCCATTTCAAACAGAGATGAGGAAGAATTTCTTTTGCCAGGAGGTGGAAATTCATTGCTACAGACAGCTCTGGAGGCCAACATCTTGGGTGAATATAAAGCACAGATCGATAGGTTCTTGATTCAAATGTCAAATTTAATGTCAGAAATGTATACAATATACATCCTGAAATGTTTTTTCTTCGCAAACGTCCACAAAAGCAGAGACATGCCCCAAAGAATGAACGACAGTTAAACGTGAGAACCCCAAAGTCCCCCCCCAGCTCCCCCCTCCTGCACGTAAGTGGCAGCAAGCAACGATCCCCCTCCCTCCATCAGTGGAAAAGAAAACGTGCATCAGTACCATCACTGAGCCTAGGCGTGTGCTAAGCAATAGCAAAGACACAGACCAAAGTTACCCCAAAGGCTTCGCATTTCATCCAACATTCGACAAACCACAGGTTCCCTCTCTCCCTGGCAAGGGAGAGGGAGGTGTCCCCCCATTTTCACAGCGAGCGGGAGACATAACAACAACCCACTGTTTACGATCTTAAAAATCTGTTTTGTTGGGTTTTTTTTGAGCTCTGTGTCCAAAGATCGCAAAGACCTCGGGTCTTCGGGCCCACAGTGAAAGATTTTCTGGCTTCCCCGACGACACACGAGTCTCCTGCCTTACCCTCGATCCGCCCATCACCAGAGTCCCGATATCTTAGGCTTCCAAACACGATCGAGATTCTCAGGCCAAACCCTTGGCATGTCGAATAGCGGCCAGTCGTGGAACCTTGAGAACGGGTCCCATTCCCGCAAAGAACTGAAGCCTGCGTGTAACTCCAGGTTAGGGTCTTCAAAAGAACCCTGAAAAGGAAAAATAAAGATATTAAAGATAGAAATAGAGCTCTTTCTGAAGATGTGAGCAAAGGAGTCGCTGTTAGGTGCAGTCATCGCTCCCAAGCTCTAATGATTAGTCAGAGTGTTAAGGTTACGTGGAGAAGGCAGGAGAATGGGGTGGAGAGGGATAATAAATCAGCTGTGATGGAATGGCAGCAGCAGACTCGATGGACCGAATGGCCTAACTCTACTCCTGTGTCCTCTCGTCTTGTGGCTGCAATGCAGGGAGCAGAAGTGGCTGGAAGAGCAGCAGGAGATTGTGAAGTCGCTGCAGGATCGAGATGAGGAACATCAAACTGTCTTCCACAGTCTGTCGGAGAACAGGTGAGGCAAGGGGGGTCTGCGGTGCAGGGCGGTGAGGCAGGAGGGGCGGCGGGACGGGAGTGCTGCCACAAGGCGGAAAGGGGCAGGGGGCAGAAGGAGAGCATCGCTGGAGGGGCAAAGGGAGGGAGGGGAGATTCAGGGATGTCGTGCTGCGAGAAAGGAAGCCGGCAGGCAGCTTCGCGGGAAGGGGGTCTAGATCCAGAGGCAGAAAGGGCGGAGGGAGCGGCTTTGAGGAGAAAGGGGCCAGGGTGGAGCACCCTGAGGAAGGGGCAGCAGGGAAGGAGTGACATGGCGAGGGAGGGAGCGAGGAGGAGAGGGGGTGCCGGGGAGGGAAACGTAGTGGCATCTCAATGACCCCCCCCCCCACTGCCACCCTCATACCCAGTGCCTTGCAGAAGATGAGGAGAGATCTGGAGAGACTGACTGTGCTGAAGGAGAGGCTGCTGAACGCCCTGGGCAACTTCCTGGACGCACACTACCCTCCCCCCAGCGTGGCAGAGACCGGTGGCAAAAAGAAGGTAGGTGGAGGCTGGAGGGGCTGCGGCCGGAGAGAGAGATTTTAGAAAGATCAGCGTTACTTGTGAAGAGTACATCGAAACGTCAGGCACCACAATGGCGCAGCGGTTAGCGTGGTGATATCACAGTTCAGGATTACGGAGTTCAATACCGCCACTGCAGGTAAGGAGTTTGTACCTTCTCCCCGTGACCGCGTGGGTTTCCTCTCACAGTCCAAAGACGTGCCGGTTAGTAGGTTAATTGGTCATTGTAAATTGTCCAGTGATTAGGCTAGGGTTAAATCAGTGGGTTGTTGGGCAGCGAAGCTCGCCTGTTCCGCGACGTGTCTCTAAATATCTCTTCTTCTTCGGCTGTCCATCCATTTCAATGTTGACTGAGGCCTGGGCAAGGTTGTATGGAAGACCAGCAGTTGCCCATGCTGCAAGTCTCCCCTCTCCACACCACCGATGTTGTCCAGGGGTAGGGCATTAGGACCCATACAGCTTGGCACTGGTGTCGTCGCAGAGCAATGTGTGGTTAAGTGCCTTGCTCAAGGACACAACATGCTGGCTCAGCTGAGGCTCGAACTAGCGACCTTCAGATCACTAGACTGATGCCTAAACCACTTGGCCATGTGCCACGCGTCTCTAAATAAATAAATGACTAAAGATCGTGAAATTCTTCACCTGGGGTCAACGAGGACTATTACAATCTGAGGATGTGCTGGGACCAGCCTGTAGTGTCCGGCACCAACATAGCAAGCCCACAGCTCACTGTCTCTCTCCGGTACATCTTTGGACAGTCGGAGGAAAGCCACGCGGTCACGGGGAGAACGTACAAGCTCTTTACAGGTAGCGACAGGAAATGAACCTGGGTCGCTGGCACCGTCCCGTGCCTGCCTCAGTCTCACCTCATCACTCCTGCCTTCTCACTAATCCTTTGCTGGTGTTCAGTGACACAGCTGGAGGTGGAAGAAGTTTGAGCTGATTTATTTTATTGAGAGAGACAGCCCTTCCGGCTGTTTCATTTGCGCCGCCCGCATCACCCGACACCCGCAATTTAACCCTCGTCTAATCACGGAATAATTTATAATGACCAATTAACCTACTATCCGGAATATCTTTGGACTGTGGGGAGGAAACCCACAGGGAGAACGTACAGACCCCTTACAGAGGATGCGGGAATTGAACGCTGAACTCTGACCTGTGAAAACGTCACACTGACCGCTACGCCCCCAGAGGGCAAGGGGTAGAGGTTAAGGGGCAGCAATGAGTGGTTACGGGGCGGGAAAGGGGAGGAGAATAGAGGTGATTTAGGTGGAAGATGGGATCAGGGGAGAGGAGAAGGAGATGGAGCGAGTACAGGGCGGAGGGCAGGAGTGAGGTTAACAGTGGGGGGAGGTTAGGGATTGCTGTGATGTGGTGGGAAAGAAGCGGAGCATTTGGAGGCTTCCCTGTGGATGGGGAGCCGCACCAGAGGGGTGATGGGCTGTCTCAGTCCCAGGGTGGGAGTATTAACTCAGCTTGTTCTTCTGTCCTGTGCAGAGACACGCCCATACCGGGAGCGTTTCGAACCTCATCACCTTCCATGAAATGCTTGAGGTGAGAAGATGGAATGGGTGGGTGAACAGGTGTGAAGGACGAGTTGAGAACATACCACACTCTTGATGGCCCTGGGCACTCCAGCAGCTACCCTGAACCTCGAGTACCCCAGGCTGTCCAATGGGATGGCTCTTCCTCCTCAACCCCCACCGGCTCTCCTCTGACCCGTCAATGCTTGTCCTCCCTCTTCCCCCTGCCTTGCCACTCCTCCGATCTTCCATGCCCCTTTCCTTCCCTTTCCTCTCCCCCACTCCCACCCTCTCCCTCCTCACACCCTCTCCCCTCCCCTGCCCATCTACCCCTTCCCCACCTCTCACCCCTACCCCTCTTTTCCCTCTTCCCATCCCCTTCTTCCTGCCCCTCTCCCCTACCCCCTCTTGCCCCTTGCCCCTCTCCCTCCCTCCCCTACCCCTCTGCCCCTCTCTCTTCCCTCTGCCCTACTCCTCTCTCCCCCTTTCCTCGTCAGTGATCTAACAGTCATCCCTCTTTCTTCCCTCCGGCAGCGCCTGATGACCCAGACGATGAGAAGCCCCCATGACCCCTACCTGGAGCTGGACGAGACGTACTGGCCCCCGTACGTGGAGGCGCTCCTGCGTTATGGGGTGGCTCTGCGACACCCACAGGACCCCTACCGCATCCGCCTGGAGGATTTCTGCGAGTAGCCGAGGAACGAAGGAGATTCCCGCATCTCCTCTGCACCCACCACATTCCCCCCTCCTCCTGCGCTCGTTGGGAGCAAATGAGCCTGGGGGCTTGACTGGGAACTTGGGAGGTGTCCCCACACAATGATCTGTCCCAATCTGTGCTTGGGAGGGGAGTGTTGCTTGTCTGTGCCCATGCAGAGTGAGTGTCTGTGTCTGTGTGAGAGAGAGAGAGGGGGGGGTCACGCATCTGTGTGTGTGTAAGAGGAGGGGACTGTTCAGTGTGTGTGAGAAAGAGAGACACTGAGTGTGTGAGAGACAGAGAGGGGCACCTCTGTGTGTGTGTGTGTGTGTGTGTGTGTGTGCGCGTGCGCGCGCAAGGGGTGGTACTGTTCAGAGTGTGTGAGAGAGAGAGAGACACTGTGTGTGTGTGTGTGTGTGTGTGTGTAAGAGAGAGAGAGAGACTGAGTGAGAGATCTTGTGTGAGAGAGTGATCTTTTGTGTGTGTGTGAGAGAGAGAGAAGTGGGGGGGAAGCCGTAAGCATGAGAGAGGAAGTTGTATGTTGTGTGTGTGTGTATATGTATGTGTGGGGGTGGGTGAGAGGAGGAGGGGAGGGAAGGGGTGATTTCCCTGTGTGTGTGGAATCAATTACAAATACATTCAGAGCATAGGTTCGGCTGTCACTGTTTCAGTTTGATTTAACTGTGTGGTTTGCTTCAACATTAATGAGGTGACCACCTCACTGAGGGTTTGGAGTCTGTTAATATGGAGGTACAATTGTTTTCTTGTATACTGGTTTTGTAAATAAAATGTGATCTTCTTTACACACAGAGTGAAGCTGCCTCCGCACCGTCCCATCACACACTCCCGGGGTCAGACACAGAGTGAAGCTGCCTCCGCACCGTCCCATCACACACTCCCGGGGTCAGACACAGAGTGAAGCTCCCTCCGCACCATCCCATCACACACTCCCGGGGTCAGACACTGAGTGAAGCTCCCTCCACACCGTCCCATCACACACTCCCGGGGTCAGACACAGAGTGAAGCTCCCTCCACATCGTCCCATCACACACTCCCAGGGTCAGACACAGAGTGAAGCTCCCTCCACACCGTCCCATCACACACTCCCGGGGTCGGACACAGAGTGAAACTCCCTCCACACCACCCCATCACACACAGAGAAGTGTGAGGTTTTGCAGTTCGGTAAGAACAACCAGGACAGGTCTTACACTGTGAGCGGTAGGGAAGTAGGGAAGTGAGGAGTGCGGTAGAAGAAGGGAGTACAGATGCATAATTCGTTGAAAGTGGCATCACAGGATCATAAAGAAAGCTTTTGGCACATGGGCCTTCGTTAATCAGTGTAATGAGTACAGGAGTGGGGATGCTATGTTGAGGGTGTAGAAGATGTTTCAGTCGAAGCAAGCAGCTGAAGAAGGGAGTGAAGAAATCAGGTAGAAAAAGTCATTTTTTTTTTAAACACTGCTCGGGGAGAAGGGTCTGCACTGCACAGGCGCGTGACGTAGCACGCCAAGGTTTAAAAGCAGACCACCATATACAGCGACCATTGTCGGAGTGGACTGAGTCAGAGTGGGGCGGCTTTGGCTCAAACAGGCAGAGGCCAGGGTAGGTTCTGGTAAGTTTTTTGTTCAGATTGTCTAGCGTAGAGAGAATGCCAGGCAGGATGTTGGAATGCTCCTCTTGCAGGATGTGGGAAGTCAGGGAGCCCTCCAGTGTCCCTGACAACGACACCTGCAAGAAGTGCATCCAGCTGCAGCTCCTAACAAACCGCGTTAAGGAACTGGAGCAGGAGCTGGATGACCTGCGGATCATTCGGGAGAATGAGGAGATTATAGATCGTAGCTACAGGGAGGTAGTTACGCCAAAGGAGCAGAGGACAGGAAATTGGGTCACTGTCAGGCGAGGGAAGGGGAAAGGGCAGGCAGAGCAGGGTTCCCCTGTAGCCATTCCCCTCAACAACAAGTATACCACATTGCATACTGTTGGGGGGGATGACTTACCTGGGACAAGCTGCAGTAACCGGATCTCTGGCACTGAGTCTGGCTCTGCAGTGCAGAAGGGAGGGTGGAAAAAGAGGAGAGCAGTAGTGATAGGGGACTCGATTGTTAGAGGTGCAGATAGGAGGTTCTGTGGTCGTGACAGAGAATCCAGGATGGTTTGTTGCCTCCTGGGTGCCAGGGTCAAGGATGTCTCTGATCGATTGCATGACATTCTGAATTGGGAGGGTGATCAGCCAGATGTTGTGGTGCACATTGGTACCAATGACATAGCAAGGAAGAGTGAGGAGGTCCGGGAGAGTGAGTATAGAGAGCTTGGTAGGAAGTTGAAAAGCAGGACCTTGAGGGTGGTAATCTCAGGATTGCTACCTGTGCTACGTACCAGTGAGGGTAAGAATAGGATGATCTGGAGGATGAACAAGTGGCTGAGGAACTGGTGTAGGGGGCAGGGTTTCAGATTTCAGGATAATTGGGACCTCTTCTGGGGCAGCTGGGACCTGTACAAGAGAGACGGTTTACACTTGAACTACAAGGGGACCAATATCCTTTCAGGGAGGTTTGTTAGTGCTATTGGGGAGGCTTTAAACTAGATTTGCAGGGGGATGGGAACCAGAGTGCCAGAGCTGACAGTGTGGCTGGGATGAAAATAAATGATGTTAAAAGTTCAAACAAATCCGCTAATAGAAAGGTTGTGAGTGGTGGTAAAAATCTTCTGAGGTGTAAATATTTCAATGCTAGGAGTATTGCGAGGAAGGCGGATGAGTTGAGGGCGTGGATTGACATGTGGAATTATGACGTTATAGCAATTAGTGAAACTTGGCTACAGGAGGGGCAGGACTGGCAGCTTAATATTCCAGGGTTCCGATGTTTCAGATGTGATCAAGCCAGAGGAATGAAAGGTGGGGGAGTAGCATTGCTTGTTAGGGAAAATATTACTGCAGTGCTCAGGCAGGACAGATTAGAGGGCTTGTCTACTGAGTCCCTATGGGTGGAGCTGAGAAACAGGAAAGGTATGGCCACATTAGTGGGATTGTATTACAGACCACTCAATAGTCAACGAGAATTGGAAGAGCAAATCTGCAGAGAGATAGCAGGCAACTGCAGGAAACATAAGAGTGTGGTGGTAGGGGATTTTAATTTTCCATATATTGATTGGGACTCCCATACTGTTAGGGGTCTAGATGGTTTAGAGTGTGTAAAATGTGTTTAGGAAAGTTTTCTAAATCAATATATAGAGGGACCAACTAGAGGGGATGCAATATTGGATCTCCTGTTAGGAAACGAGTTAGGACAAGTGACAGAAGTCTGTGTTGGGGAGCACTTTGGTTCCAGTGATCATAACACCATTAGTTTCAACTTGATCATGGATAAGGATAGATCTGGTCCTAGGGTTGAGGTTCTTAACTGGAAGAAGGCCAAATTTGAAGAAATGAGAAAGGATCTAAAAAGCGTGGATTGGGACAGGTTGTTCTCTGGCAAGGATGTGATCGGTAGGTGGGAAGCCTTCAAAGGAGAAATTTTGAGAGTGCAGAATTTGTATGTTCCTGCCAGGATTAAAGGCAAAGTGAATAGGAATAAGATACCTTGGTTCTCAAGGGATATTGCAACTCTGATAAAGAAGAAGAGGGAGTTGTATGACATGTATAGGAAACAAGGAGTAAATCAGGTGCTTGAGGAGTATAAGAAGTGCAAGAAAATACTTAAGAAAGAAATCAGGAGGGCTAAAAGAAGACATGAGGTTGCCTTGGCAGTCAAAGTGAAGGATAATCCAAAGAGCTTTTACAGGTATATTAAGAGCAAAAGGATTGTAAGGGATAAAATTGGTCCTCTTGAAGATCAGAGTGGTTGGCTATGTGTGGAACCAAAGGAAATGGGGGAGATGTTAAATAGGTTTTTTGCGTCTGTATTTACTAAGGAAACTGGCATGAAGTCTGTGGAATTAGGGGAAACAAGTAGTGAGATCATGGAAACTGTACAGATTGCAAAGGAGGAGGTCCTTGCTGTCTTGAGGAAAATTAAAGTGGATAAATCCCCGGGACCTGACAGGGTCTCGGACCTCGAAGGAGACTAGTGTTGAAATTACAGGGGCCCTGGCAGAAATATTTAAAATGTGGCTGTCTACAGGTGAGGTGCCAGAGGATTGGAGAGTGGCTCATGTTGTTCCATTGTTTAAAAAAGGATTGAAAAGTAATCCGGGAAATTATAGGCCAGTAAATTTAACGTCGGTAGTAGGTAAATTATTGGAGTGAGTACTAAGAGACAGAATCTACAAGCATTTGGATAGACAGGGACTTATTAGGGAGAGTCAACATGGCTTTGTGTGTGGTAGGTCATGTCTGACCAATCTGTTGGAGTTTTTCGAGGAGATTACCAGGAAAGTGGATGAAGGGAAGGCAGTGGATATTGTCTACATTGATTTCAGTAAGGCCTTTGACAAGGTCCCGCATGGGAGGTTAGTTAGGAAAATTCAGTCGCTAGGTATACATGGAGAGGTGGTAAATTGGATTAGACATTGGCTCAATGGAAGAAGCCAAAGAGTGGTAGTAGAGAATTGCTTCTCCGAGTGGAGGCCTGACTAGTGGTGTGCCACAGGGATCAGTACTGGGTCCATTGTTATTTGTCATCTATATCAATGATCTGGATGATAATGTGGTAAATTGGATCAGCTAATTTGCTGATGATACAAAGATTGGAGGTGTAGTAGACAGTGAGGAAGGTTTTCAGAGCCTGCAGGGGGACTTGGACCAGCTGGAAAAATGGGCTGAAAAATGGCAGATGGAGTTTAATACAGACAAGTGTGAGGTATTGCACGTTGGAAGGACAAACCAAGGTAGAACATACAGGGTTAATGGTAAGGCACTGAGGAGTGCAGTGGAACAGAGGGATCTGGGAATACAGATGCAAAATTCCCTAAAAGTGGCATCACAGGTAGATAGGGTCGTAAAGAGAGCTTTTGGTGCATTGGCCTTTATTAATCAAAGTATTGAGTATAAGAGCTGGAATGTTATGATGAGGTTGTATAAGGCATTGGTGAGGCCGAATCTGGAGTATTGTGTTCAGTTTTGGTCACCAAATTAAAGGAAGGATATAAATAAGGTTGAAAGAGTGCAGAGAAGGTTTACAAGGATGTTGTCGGGACTTGAGAAACTCAGTTACAGAGAAAGGTTGAATAGGTTAGGACTTTATTCCGTGGAGCGTAGAAGAATGAGGGGAGATTTGATAGAGGTGTATAAAATTATGATGGGTATAGATAGAGTGAATGCAAGCAGGCTTTTTCCACTGAGGCAAGGGGAGAAAAAAACCAGATGACATGGGTTAAGGGTGAGAGGGTAAAAGTTTAAAGGGAACGTTGGGGGGGGCTTCTTCACACAGAGAGTGGTGGGAGTATGAAATGAGCTGCCAGAGGAGGTGGTAAATGCAGGGTTTTTTTAACATTTAAGAATAAATTGGACAGATACATGGATGGGAGGTGTATGGAGGGATATGGTCCGTGTGCAGGTCAGTGGGACTAGGCAGAAAATGGTTCGGCACAGCCAAGAAGGGCCAAAAGGCCTGTTTCTGTGCTGTAGTTTCTATGGTTTCTATGTTGCTGAGGTCTAATTTGGATATTGTGTGCAGTTCTGGTCACCCAGCTTAGGGAAGGATATCTATAAGATTGAAAGAGTGCGGACTGGTCGACCTGAGTTACAGGGGAGGGTTGAATAGATTAATACTTTATCCCCTGGAGTGAAGGAGAATGAGAGGAGATTTGAGAGGTGTATGCAAAGCAGGGTGAGTGCAAAAGGCTTTTCCTCTGAGGTTGGGTGAGACTCCAGATAGAGGTCATAGGTTAAGGGTGAAAGTTGAAGTATTTAAGGGGAGCATGAGAGGGAAACTTCTTCCCTCAGAGTGCGGAACGAGCTGCCAGAAGAAGTGGTGGGTGCGATTTCGATCGCAGCATTTAAGGGACGTTTGGATGAGTCCATGGACGGGAGGGGTCTGGGGCTAGGCAGAGTAACAGTCCCAGCACAGACTAGATGGGCCGAAGGGCCGGTTTCCGTGGTGCAGTGCTGTACAACTCTGAGATGGCAGACGAGGACGAGGCGGTGAGAAGTAGGAAGGCTCAACCCATGAAGAATCCCCCCCCCCCCGGTGAAACAGCACAGTGACCGGCCGCAACGAGCCTGCTAAATTATAGCCATTAACCTACTAAGTCATACATGCTTGGACTGTGGGAGGGAACCAGAGCACCCGGAGGAAACCCTCACAGTCACAGAGAGAATGTCACAGTTTTATTGAGAAGCAGCGAGTGACGAGCACAAGTTCTGGACCCCTCGCTGCTCCAGTCAAACCCTCAGTGGGCTGAATGAGTGCAGAGCTGGCTGATGCCGTGACCTGGTTAGATACCCTTCCACTGACCCTGGTATCACCGGGGAGATCAGTGTCTGATGCCCAGCTTGGTACCTCCTGCCCCGGGGTCGGTGGGGCTGAGCTGCCGCAGTCTGCGTGGGGGAGGGGCTTCCAGGGCAGCGGCAGGGATGATGAGATTCGGATCCAGCGACGGCGAAGGAGAGGCAGACCCTGTCCAGTGGCCGAAAGGCGGAAATGTACACTCAGTGGTCACTTAATTAGCTACACCTCGTTAATACAACTATCTCATCAGCCAATCACGTGGCAGCAACTCAATGCATAAAAGCACGCAGACATGGTCAAAATGTTCAGCTGTTCAGAAAGGGGATCCAAGTGACTTTATGTCTTTATCCAAGTAACTCCGTGTCTTAGTTTGGAGAAAATTAGAAGTCGAACTTCTGAACCTATGTTTGATTTTGAGGAAAAAATGGGGTTCACTTGCTCGTTACTGTCATTTGAGTTAATTGATAGATTTCCTCTACGATCTAATTGTAAATTTCTGGTGTATTTTTTTTCTTGCTGGCGGTTTGATGTTTATCTTTAGAAGCTTTTTGTATGACGCATGGCTCCAGGGTTGAACACCCAATGAGTTCTTTTTCCCCCTCGCTTTTTCTTACTTGGTAGGGTTTTTTTTTGTCACCAAAATTTTTTCAATCTTCAAAATAATTTTTTTTTTCTTGAGACATTGTAAGTGTTGCCTACTTCAATGTACTCTTGTTAATTTTGGATAATAATAAAAAGATTTGGGAAAAAAAAGACTTTGTGGAATGATTGTTGGTGCCAGGTTGGGTGGTTTGAGTATTTCAGAAGCTGCTGATCTCTCGGGATTTTCACGCACAACAGTCTCTAGAGTTTACAGAGATTTGGTGCAAAACAAAAAACAAAGAAAAAATCCAGTACTGTGGGTGAAAATGCTTTGTTAATGAGAGGTCAAAGGAGAATGGCCAGACAGCAGGGTGACAGCAACTCAAATAACCACACGTTACAGCTGCAGTGTGCTGAGGAGCATCTCTGAACACACAACACGTCAAACCTGGCAGCGGAGGGGCTACAGCAGCAGAAGACCACGAGCATGCGCTGAGTGGCCACTTCGTGAGATGCAGGAGGGGGTCTAATAATGTTATCCCTGAGACTATATTCCCCGAGTCAGGTCTGCAGCTGGCACAAGTGATGTTTTACTCCCACTCTGCCTCGGTGAGCAAGGCGATGTGTTCTGTAAGGTCGCCTGGTCGAGTGACAGGGTACTTGGCGTTACTGTTTTCAGTCTGGTTGTCTCCTTATAGGAAGGGCGTGGAAGCTTTCGAGAGGGTGCAGAGGAGATTTACCAGGATGCTGCCTGGGTTATGAGGAGAGGTTGAGCAAGCTCAGGCTTTTCTCTTTGGAGAGGTGACTTGATGCAGGTGTACAAAATGATAAGGGGCGAGTGTCAGATGGACAGCCGGAGACTTCTCCCCAGGTGGCAATGAGGGGGCATATTTCTAAGGAAAATGTAAGGGGGATGTCAGATGTAGGTTTTTTTGACAGTGTGGTAAGTACATGGTGTTCCCTGATGGGGGTAATGACACATGGATGGTAGAAGAATGTGGAAGGGAAAGATTGGATTGATCTTAGAGTAGGTGTAATGGTCAGCACAACATCGTGGGCTGTGCTGTCATGTTCAATGTTCCAACGCCTTGACGGTTCCTGTCCGGCGAATCCTTCAGAGTTCTTCCAGCAGGGGAAGGGTTAATGTACGAGGACCATTTGATGACTCTGGGCTGAACTTGATAGAGTTTAGAAGAATGGGGAAGGGGTGGAATTTCATTGAAACCTATCAAATTTTAAAAGGTCTCCATAGAGTGGACTTGGAAATGTTCCCTGTGGTGGGGGAGTCTAGGTCCAGAGGGCACAGCCGCAGAGTAGAGGGACGTCCATTTAGAACGGAGATGAGAAGGAATTTCTTCAGCCAGAGGGAAGTGAATCTGTGGAATTCACTGCCATAGACGGCTGTGGAGGCCAAGTCATTGGGTACATTTAAAGGGGAGGTTGATAGTTTCTTGGTAGGAGGTCAAAGGTTATGGGGAGAAGGCAGGCGAATGGGGTTGAGAGAGATAATAAATCAGTTGTGATGGAATATCGCAGCAGACTTGAAGGGCCGAATAGCCTAATTCTGCCCCTCTGTCTTATGGACTGACTCAGGACTGACGGGCACCACAAATTTCTATGTTTGATGATCGGTACGAGGGTTGCAATTATGATATTATTTCCCCCAAAGTCTGTCGACAACAGCAGACCGGGCAGATTCAGGAAAGAGAGTGCAGGAGACACGGACACGTACAATGGGTGGGCCAAACCGCGGCAGGTGCTGTTTAAGGGAGGTAAATGTACGTGTTGGAGCACAGGACCGGAAGAAGCTGCAGGAAGTTGTAAACTCAGCCCAGCTCCATCATGGGCGCCGACTTCCCCAGCTTCCAGGACATCTTCAAAAGGTAATGCCTCAGAATGGCGACACTGTCATTAAAGACCCCCAACACCCAGGACCTGCCCCTTTCTCTTTGCTGCCATCAGGGAGGAGGTACAGGAGCCTGAAGACTCGCACAACGATTCAGGAACAGCTTCTTCCCCTCTGCCATCTGATTTCTGAATGGACGTTGAACCCATGAACTTTTCCTCAATATGTTTTTATTTTGCTCTACTTATTTAATTATATTATTGTAATTTGTTTTTTAATTATGTATTGCACTGTACTGCTGCAAAACAAATTTCATGACATCTGTTAAACCTGATTCTGAGATGGCGGGTCACGTTACTGTACAAGGGGACCCAGGGAGTCCTTATATGCCAGGCACCCCAAAGCAAACATCTGTGGTTTCGAAGTGAGTGGTTTAGAAGGCAAATGGTGTGCTGGGCTTTGTTACAAAAGGGCTGGAGGACAGGGGTAGAGATGTGGAGGAAGTTGGTGGGTCGAGCAGAGAGATGGGGGAGGGGTGTGGAGAAGATGTGACCCTCTTTATCTCCCATGCGACTCTTGAGTGGCAGATTGGGTGGGGGGGGGTGCGGGGTGGTTGGCAGGAACAATAAAACTGCTCCAATATGGAGGGATGTGGATCGTATGTGGGCGGAACAAGTTTGGTTTGATCCAGTACAGTTTTCACTGCAAATTTAATGGGCTGAGCGGCCTGTCCTGGTCATGGAGTTGGTATGGTAACAGGCCCCTCAGCCCGACTGCTCCATGCTGGCCAGGATGTCCCCCATCTCATTGTCCCCTGTATCCCTCTGAACTTTTCCTATCCGTCGCCCTTTCCAACGCTCTCAAAATGCTGGCAGAACTCAGCACGTCAGGCAGTGTCTAATAGAGGGGAATAAACCGCCAAGTCCCTTCATCAGGACTGTACCTTCAAGAGGGTCCTCTGAACATCAAGGTACTGCCCCAGCCACTTACTCCACCCTCTCAACAATGATTACCCCCCCGGGTTCCTATTCACCCTCTCCCCTCTCACCTTCAAACTGTGCCCTCTGTTTTTTGATCTCACCCCAACTCTGGGGAGGAGCAAAAAAAAAGTCCGAGCACCTTCACCCTATCTATGAGGTTGGATACTATTTATGATTGTTAATTGTGCCCCGCCAAAGCACCACAGCAATTCCTAACACAGTAAATTCTGGTTCATTACGCCATTGGTTAATCAGAGCGGGTGCTTATTTAGGAATAACTCTTAAGGAATGAAAACCAATCAAGAAAATTGCTTTCCTTTATTTAGGGCACCTTGGTCCTTCATTGGGACAGGAGACTTGCCAAACAGTTTCTAAGTAGCATCAGTCGCGTGCACTTGCGTGGCCGTTAGACGCTATGCTCTGCTTAGAGCATCCAGTTTTTAAATAGCATCAGTTGTGTATGCTTGTGTTCAAAGAGCAGTGACTTTTGTCACTGAGAATTGGCGAGAAACAAGCGTCAAGCTGAATTGGAGCTGTTTAGCTCTCTGCGGTTTCAAGTATTTGGGCTTGGAGATGGCAGAAACGGCCGGGTAGTGAAAATGAAACGATTTCACTACTTCAACAAGTTGGGAACTACGAAGAATTTGAAAGTAGTGACAATCATCTTGAATATTACAATAAATATGAAGATTTGGAGTATGTAATCGTTGAAAGTATTGTATGAAGGCAGTCCACTGATGCAAGTGTCTGTATTGATTTTTTTTATTGAGTACATTGGATGAATTTCTTCATTGATAACTATAAGGAACTAATACACAGTTCTGTAGTAGTATTGGTAGTGTTCTCATTTCTTTCCATATTTAAGTACATAATTTGATACTCAGTTTGTCCTGTTTAATACATTCTTAACTATTTCCATGAAACTTTGGCTAATTTGGGCAGCCAAAATGCACTGGTCCCAAAGTGTCCCAATTAACCAGAATCCACCAATGTGTCAATGTTGATGCTTCAGTATAGTCACCCCTCACTCTCCTACCCCCTGAGGCCATTCATCATCTCCATGCCCCCCCCACCGATAAATTTCTAGACTTCTGTATGATCACCTGACATTTTCCTACACGTTAAAGGACAAAATCTGAGTCTATCCGCCCTCCCCCTTTACCTCAGTCACCTGAGAGCCAGAGGTGATCTTCTGAGTTGCCCCATACTGTCGGTTGTTCTATGTGGCTCCCCCCTCGCCCTTCCCTCAGTCCTGCTTCCGCTTGCCTCCCCTCAGAGCACTGCAGAGCCATTTGATCAGCAGGACGGACAAGAGGAGCCCGCAGACGGCCAGCCCGCCCAGGAACGCTGCCACGTCCAGTCCGTAGTAGACGTGCCAGGGCAGGTCGAGGCCAGCAGGCCGCAAGTGAGGGGCGCCGCCGTGCCTCAGCACGAACTCCACCCAGTAGACGGCGCGCTGCAGCGGGGTCTGCAGCTGGTCACGGTGCAGGGCAGAGAGGCGTTGCATGTGACGGCGGTACGAGAGGCCCGGGCCCCCCACTATGTCCCGCAGGGCAGCCTCCAGATCGTCGGCCTGCAGGCCGGTGGTGTCCAGCAGCCGCGCGGCCCCTCGGGCCTGCAGCCGGACCATGTTGTCGAACTGGTCGAAGATGAGGGGCAGCCCCACCACCGGCACCCCGTGGTAGATGGCCTCGTACAGGCTGTTAGTGCCCCCGTGGGAGACGAAGGCCACGGTCTTGGGGTGGCCCAGCAGATCATTCTGGGGCATCCAGTTGACCACGAGGGTGTTATTGCCCAGGCCATGGGGCAGAGGACCCAGGTGGCGCCAGACTACCCGCTGGGGCAGGCGGCTGAAGGCCGTCGCCATGGTCTCAGACAGCCAGTCGGGGAGATTGGTCACCAGAGTCCCCAGCGAGACCAGCACCACGCCGGGATCGCCAGCGCCCTGCATGAATGCCTCCAGCTCGGCAGGGAGGGGCTGGGCCGGCTTGCACTGGAAGCCGCCCACGTAGACCATGTTGGGGAGGGTAGGCCGTGGGAAGTCCAGCACAAAGTCCACCCGCATCAGCCACACGTCGGCGGCCAGTACCACCTTCCGCAGGCTGGTGCTTGGCCCCAGGTAGTGCTGGCACATCTCCTCATAGCCACTCTCCACCAGTCTGCCCATGAGGGTGGTGGCTATGAAGTACTGGATGGTGTTAGTCAGGCGCTGGCTGAAGGTCATGCTGTCAGTCAGACGGCTCCCCACCACCGGCACGTAGGAGATGGGTGAGGGTGCCAGCAGCTGGTGGCAGTCACCATTGGTGACAAAGCGGGCGTTGTTGACCAGGGGGAGGCCCAGGTGCCAGGCGACCATGGCTCCAGTGGGGTAGAGTGGGTCGGTGATCACCAGTTGGAAGCCAGCCCCTTTTATTTTGGCCATCAGCTGCTGGTCCTCGAACAGCTGGGTGATGAAGCCCCGCACGGCCTTGTGCGACTCACTGACTATGCGGCGGAGGTTGCGGTTATTTTGCAGAAAGGCCAGGGGCGTGTAGCCGTTCCGGAAGACCTCCAGAGTCTCCACCAGCAGTCTGGAGAACATCTGCCTGTCCTCCATGATGCCCAGCTTCTCTGCGGCCGGCACAGTGATGGAGCGGTACAGGGTGGGCTCTTCGCGGATGAACAAGCTGCTGGAGCTGTGCAGCACGGTGAGGGAGTGTCCGCGGGCATGGAGATCCTGCAGCAGCAGCCGCATGTTGATCCAGTGACTGCCGTCCACTGGCACCACCAGGATATTGGCGCACGCCACCCCTGGAATCAACACGGCCAGCAGGAGGCCGGCCAGGCCCAGCAGGCTGGGCTCCATGGTCTTCATCCTGGGATTCTATAGGGAGGGAGGAAGAGAATCAGTTAGCTGTTGCCCAGTTCGTCACATTCCTATAGAGAGGGAGTCTGTAGATGGGATAATGCGGAGGGAGTTTCACTCAGTGTCTGACCCCGGGAGGGTGTGATGGGACAGTGTGGAGGGAGCTTCACTCTGTGTCTGACCCCGGGAGTGTGTGATGGGACGGTGTGGAGGGAGCTTCACTCTGTGTCTCACTTTGGGAGCGTGTGATGGGATGGTGTGAAGGGAGTTTCATTCTGTGTCTGACCCCGGGAGCGTGTGATGGGATGGTGTGAAGGGAGTTTCATTCTGTGTCTGACCCCGGGAGTGTGTGATGGGACGGTGTGGAGGGAGTTTCATTCTGTGTCTGACCCCGGGAGTGTGTGATGGGACGGTGTGGAGGGAGCTTCACTCTGTGTCTGACCCCGGGAGTGTGTGATGGGACGGTGTGGAGGGAGCTTCACTCTGTGTCTGACCCCGGGAGTGTGTGATGGGACGGTGTGGAGGGAGTTTCACTCTGTGTCTGACCCCAGGTGTGTGTGATGGGACAGTGTGGAGGGAGTTTCACTCTGTGTCTGACCCCAGGTGTGTGTGATGGGACGGTTTGGAGGGAGCTTCACTCTGTGTCTGACCCCGGGGGTGTGTGATGGGACGGTGTGGAGGGAGTTTCACTCTGTGTCTGACCCCGGGAGTGTGTGATGGGACGGTGTGAAGGGAGCTTCACTCTGTGTCTCACTTTGGGAGTGTGTGATGGGACGGTGTGGAGGGAGCTTCACTCTGTGTCTGACCCCGGGAGTGTGTGATGGGACGGTGTGAAGGGAGCTTCACTCTGTGTCTCACTTTGGGAGTGTGTGATGGGACGGTGTGGAGGGAGCTTCACTCTGTGTCTGACCCCAGGAGTGTGTGATGGGACGGTGTGGAGGGAGCTTCACTCTGTGTCTGACCCCAGGAGTGTGTGATGGGACGGTGTGGAGGGAGTTTCACTCTGTGTCTGACCCCAGGTGTGTGTGATGGGACGGTGTGGAGGGAGTTTCACTCTGTGTCTGACCCCAGGTCTGTGTGATGGGACGGTTTGGAGGGAGCTTCACTCTGTGTCTGATCCCGGGAGTGAGTGATGGGACAGTGTGGAGGGAGTTTCACTCTGTGTCTGACCCCAGGAGCGTGTGATGGGACAGTGTGGAGGGAGTTTCACTGTGTCCGACCCCGGAAGTGTGTGACGGGACGGTGTGGAGGGAGCTTCACTCTGTGTCTGATCCCGGGAGTGTGTGATGGGACGGTGTGTTGGCAACAGTAGAGTGGTGACATTCTCGGACTGTGTTCCCTGTTGATGTGAAATGACGCCCTTCACTGTACGTTTCGATGTACGTGTTGCTACGTTCATTGAAGTGTGGGTGACGAGGAAGAAGCCTTGCGAGGGATGGGGTGTGGGGTCTCACTTCCTTTTCTTGTCCTCCTTGTTGGGAGCGTGGGAGGTTCAGGAGTAACTACCAAAGTATCCTGAGTGAATAACTGCAACACATTTTATACACGGTGCACAGGGCAGCCTCTGTGTGCTGGTGATGGAGGAAGGGAGTGTTGGGTGGAGTCCTGTTTGAGCAAGCCACTGTCCTGGATGGTGTTGAGCACATTGAGGATTGTTGAAGGCAACACTCACTCCAGGCTAGTGGGGGATGTCCCCTCACACTCCTGATGTAGATGGGGGACAGGGTAATGTGGCGGATGTGGAGTGCATGGACTAACTCCACCCAGGGACACGGGAGTGTCCCTCACACTCCTGACATGTAGATGGGGGAGAGGTAATGCGGCGGATGTGGGGTGCATGGACCAACTCCACGCAGGGACATGGGAGTGTCCCGTCACACTCCTGGCATGACTTGTAGATGAAAGGATGGGGAAATCGGGGTGGGGGGAGTGACTCCCTCCCCAATGGGTTCAGTTTCTCATAACGTTGACAGTGGGGTTGGAGGACTGGGCACAAACAGGAGAAAATCTGCGGATGCTGGAAATCCAAGCAACACACACACAAAGTGCTGGAGGAACTCAGCAGGCCAGGCAGCACCTCTGGAAAAAAGTACAGTCGACATTTCGGGCCGAGACCTTTTGGCACGACTGGAGAGAAAAAAGGACTGGGCAGTGGGTTTGGTACGTGCAGGTGGTGACTGCCCCACTGGAGGGAGATGGCCTCCGCCTGGCATTTGGGTGGAGAGAACATTCCTGGTTGTGGTGGGCTTGGAGCCATTCATTGCCAGCAGCCAAGGGGCAGATGACCGGATGCCTGGGATGATGGTGATGCTTTGTCCGTACTCCCGGGCCACAGTGTTATTGTTGAATTGAACTTACGTTTAAGACAAGCAGGGAGAACTGGAGGCAGTGCGGAACAGGCCCTTCAGCCCAATGGGTGCATGCTAGCACATCTACACCAATCCTGTCCTGATCCAATTCACTCTCCCTGTGTCCCGACCAGCTCTCCCCACCCCCTCGTCCACATGATTGTACCAACACCCACAAGCATACTCGGATGTCAGAGGACAAACTCCACAGAGAGAGTGAGAGAGAGATAGGCAGGCAGGCAGGCAAATAAATAGAGGGACCAAGAGGCAAAGAGTGAGAGAGAGAGAGAGAGATACAGATAGGGAGGGAGAGGGGAGAGAGAGGAGAGACAGACAGACAGAGACAAACACACACACCAGAGAGAGAGAGAGAGGGACACACACACACACACACACACACACACACACACAGAGGTCGAGATTGAAACTGGATTTCTGGGAAGAACAGGGAGAGACAGAAAGAGAGACAGACAGACAGATACAGACGAGAGAGAGAGACAGATACAGAAGGGAGAGAGTTTTTTTGCACTACCTAACTTTCCCTTTTCTATTTTCTATTTATGATTTATAATTTAAATTTTTAATATTTACTATCGATTTGTAATCCAGGGAGCACGAAGGGCAGAATCAAATATCGCTGTGATGATTATACGCTCCTGTGTCAGTTGTTTGGCGACAATAAAGTATAAAGCATATATAAAATATAAAGAGAGAGAGAAAGAGACACACACACGCACACACACACACGCACACACACACTCACACACACACATAGACACACACACACACACACACACACACACACTCACACACACCCACACACTCACACTCACACTCACACTCATACACTCACACACACACACACACACACACACACACAGGTGAGGATCGAACCAGGATTTCTGGGGCTGAGGAGTAGCAGTTTCACCAGCCGTGACTGTGAATCTCAGTGACCAAACCAGCTGGATTCCGGGGGGTGGGAAGCGAGGTTCACGCCGGAAGGCAGCGATGAGGTGCCTCGCTGAACAGCGGATGCTGCGGGAAGGAGGGAGAGCTGGAGTCCATCGCAGCCGACCCGCGGGGAAGAAGGGCTGTTGAGAGGAGGAAGGGTTGCTGGAGGACGCAGAGGGTGGGTATCAGGGCAGGAGGAATGGAGCACAGGTTCAGGCAGGGGTGAAGATTCCACAATCGCGGCGGAATGGCGACACACCCACACAACTTCTCTCAGATCATGGGGATGATAAGGCCAAGGAATGTACTTTTCGGAAGGGGTACAGGTGGCTGGGTGGAAGGTAAGGAAGGTCACCGGCCCTTCCGCACGGCTATCACCTTGTTTTTCCCACCTCCCATGCACAGGAAGATCCCAGCTGGGTCAGCAGTCCGGGTGGGGTGGTCTTAGAAAGTCGACCATTAAAACCCGTCAGGGAGACCGGGCTGCTGGGGAAAGAATGGGGCTTGGAAGGCTTTGACAGTCTCCACACCAAGGCAGAGTATGGGGCTGTCCCTGGGGAAGAGATCTTCAAATCTGTTACCCTCTCCCTGTCGGTAATGCCTTGCAGTCAATACAGCCCTCCCCATCCCTGTACCCCCTCTCGCTCCATTCCCCTCCCTGTCTCCATAATCACCTCTCCCTACACCCCACCCCATCTCTGCAACCCCTCTCTACACCACTCCCAATCTCTGTAAACCCTTCTGTCCCTTGCACCCTACCCCATCTCTGTAACCCCCACTCTCCCCACACCCCACCCCATCTCTGTATCCCCTTCGTTATACATCCTTCTCTGTAACCCCTTCTCTGCCCAACACCCCTCCCCACCACTGTAACCCTCTCCCGCCCTACACCCCACCCCATCTCTGCAACCCCTCTCTACACCACTCCCAATCTCTGTAAACCCTTCTTTATACACCCACACAGTCTCTGTAACCTCTTCTCTCCCCAATATACGTCCCCACCGCTGTAACCCTTTCTTTATACACCCCTCCTCGTCTCTGTAACAACTTCCCTCCCCTACACCCTTCCCTGTCTCTGTAACCCCCTCTCTCCCCTACACCCCTCCCCGTCTCTGTAACCCCCTGTCTCCCCTACACCCCTCCCTGTCTCTGTAACCCCCTGTCTCCCCTACACCCCTCCTCATCCCTGTAACCCCCCTCTCTCCCCTACACCCCTCCCTGTCTCTGTAACTTCCTCTCTCCTCTACACCCCTCCCTGTCTCTGTAACCCCCTCTCTCCCCTACACCCCTCCCTGTCTCTGTAACCCCATCTCCCCTACACCCCTCCCTGTCTCTGTAACCCCCTCTCTCCCCTACACCCCTCCCTGTCTCTGTAACCCCCTCTCTCCCCTACACCCCTCCCTGTCTCTGTAACCCCCTCTCTACCCATAACCCTCCCTGTCTCTGTAACCCCATCTTCCCTACAATCCTCACTGTCTCTGAGACTGCCCTCAGTTCCTACACCCCTCCCCATATTTGTAGCCCCCCACAGTACCCTCCCTGTCTGTAAACCCCTCAGCACCGCCCTACCTCTCTCCCAATCCCAGGCACACCACATGTCCCGGAGACCCCTGACCCCACCTTATGAAGGTCACCAGAATGTGCTGGGTGTCTCCATCCCTGTCACATTGACAGCCGGTAGAGAGACTAAATCCACCGATGTTACCTGGCACTCAGACCGTCCAATCCCCACCGATGTTTCCCAGTTTGGCAAAAGAATAAACCAGCGAAGGTGCTGCACCCGTGGCTGACAAGGGAAATTAGGGATAGTATCAATTCCAAAAAAGAAACATACAAATTAGCCAGAAAAAGCGGCTCACCTGAGGACTGGGAGAAATTCAGAGTCCAGCAGAGGAGGACAAAGGGCTTAATTAGGAAGGGAAAAAAGATTATGAGAGAAAGCTGGCAGGGAACATAAAAACTGACTGTAAAAGCTTTTATAGATATGTGCAAAGAATAAGATTGGTTAAGACAAATGTAGGTCCCTTACAGACAGAAACAGGTGAATTGATCATGGGGAACAAGGATATGGCAGACCAATTGAATAACTACTTTGGTTCTGTCTTCACTAAGGAGGACATAAGTGATCTTCCGGAAATAGTAGGGGACCGAGGGTCTAATGAGATGGAGGAACTGAGGGAAATACATGTCAGTAGGGAAGTGGTGTTAGGTAAATTGAAGGGATTAAAGGCAGATAAATCCCCAGGGCCAGATGGTCTGCATCCCAGAGTGCTTAAGGAAGTAGCCCAAGAAATAGTGGATGCATTAGTGATAATTTTTCAAAACTCTTTAGATTCTGGATTAGTTCCTGAGGATTGGAGGGTGGCTAATGTAACTCCCCTTTTTAAAAAAGGAGGGAGAGAGAAACCGGGGAATTATAGACCGGTTAGCCTAACGTCGGTGGTGGGGAAACTGCTGGAGTCAGTTATCAAAGATGTGATAACAGCACATTTGGAAAGCGGTGAAATCATCGGACAAAGTCAGCATGGATTTGTGAAAGGAAAATCATGTCAGACGAATCTCATAGAATTTTTTGAGGATGTAACTAGTAGAGTGGATAGGGGAGAACCAGTGGATGTGGTATATTTGGATTTTCAAAAGGCTTTTGACAAGGTCCCACACAGGAGATTAGTGTGCAAACTTAAAGCACACGGTATTGGGGGTAAGGTATTGATGTGGATAGAGAATTGGTTGGCAGACAGGAAGCAAAGAGTGGGAATAAACGGGACCTTTTCAGAATGACAGGCAGTGACTAGTGGGGTACCGCAAGGCTCAGTGCTGGGACCCCAGTTGTTTACAATATATATTAATGACTTGATGAGGGAATTAAATGCAGCATCTCCAAGTTTGCGGATGACACGAAGCTGGGTGGCAGTGTTAGCTGTGAGGAGGATGCTAAGAGGATGCAGGGTGACTTGGATAGGTTAGGTGAGTGGGCAAATTCATGGCAGATGCAATTTAATGTGGATAAATGTGAGGTTATCCACTTAGGTGGCAAGAACAGGAAAACAGATTATTATCTGAACGGTGGCTAATTAGGAAAAGGGGAGGTGCAACGAGACCTGGGTGTCATTATACACCAGTCATTGAAAGTGGGCATGCAGGTACAGCAGGCGGTGAAAAAGGTGAATGGTATGCTGGCATTTATAGCGAGAGGATTTGAGTACAGGAGCAGGGAGGTACTACTGCAGTTGTACAAGGCCTTGGTGAGACCACACCTGGAGTATTGTGTGCAGTTTTGGTCCCCTAATCTGAGGAAAGACATTCTTGCCATAGAGGGAGTACAAAGAAGGTTCACCAGATTGATTCCTGGGATGGCAGGACTTTCATATGATGAAAGACTGGATCGACTAGGCTTATATTCTCTGGAATTTAGAAGATTGAGGGGGGATCTGATTGAAACGTATAAAATCCTAAGGGGATTGGACAGGCTAGATGCAGGAAGATTGTTCCCGATGTTGGGGAAGTCCAGAACGAGGGGTCACAGTTTGAGGATAAAGGGGAAGCCTTTTAGGACCGAGATTAGGAAAAACTTCTTCACACAGAGAGTGGTGAATCTGTGGAATTCTCTGCCACAGGAAACAGTTGAGGCCAGTTCATTGACTATATTTAAGAGGGAGTTAGATATGGCCCTTCTGGCTACGGGGGTCAGGGGGTCAGGGGGTATGGAGGGAAGGCTGGGGCGGGGTTCTGAGTTGGATGATCAGCCATGATCATAATAAATGGCGGTGCAGGCTCGAAGGGCCGAATGGCCTACTCCTGCACCTATTTTCTATGTTTCTATGTTACCGGGCACCCAGACCGTCCAATCCCCAGTGATGTTACCAGGCACCCAGACCGTCCAATCCCCACTGATGTTACCGGGCACCCAGACCGTCCAATCCCCAGTGATGTTACCAGGCATCCAGTCCATCCAATCCCCACTGATGTTACCGGGCACCCAGACCGTCCAATCCCCAGTGATGTTACTGGGCATCCAGTCCATCCAACCCCAGAGATGTTACCAGGCACCCATTCCATCCAATCCCCATCGATGTTACCGGGCACCCATTCCATCCAATCCCCAGTGATGTTACCGGGCACCCAGTCCATCCAATCCCCAGTGATGTTACCGGGCACCCAGTTCATCCAATCCTCATTGATGTTACTGGGCACCCAGTCCATCCAATCCTCACTGATGTTACTGGGCACCCAGACCGTCCAATCCCACCGATGTTACCAGGCACCCAGTCCATCCAATTGTCATAGTCCGGTCCGTGAAGTCCATATTCCGGTTCACGGTCCGGTCTATTGACCCTTGCTCCAGGTTTTCCTATCTACCCTGTTTCTGTTCTTGTTGAGCTAATTGAGGCAGCTGATGCTCGTTGGAGCTGGCTGCATAAATACCTCCAGAGACCCAGGCGTGGCAGCTGGATTGTTCTTGTCCTTACTCCTTGTATCCTTTCCTCTGCCTTCCATTTCCTAGCCTGATGCCCTGCCTTGTCTTACCAGTAACCCTAGCCTCACCTGAAGTTCTCATCTTGCCTTGCTTTGCCAGTAGCCTTGCCTTGTCTTGCTGTCTGGTCCTGGAGCCACCCTGTACCTCGCTCCCTTCCTGTCCCTTGCCTCCACCCATGTAAGCCAGGCTGTCTTGCCATTACCTGAGGTTGGTTCTGTCCCTTCCTGTCCCTTGCCTCTGTCGGGTGGTGATCCGCGCCCTGCCCAGGAGCAGCCAAGCCTCACCTCAAGTCTCAAGTCTCCAGCCTCCAGCCTCACCTCGCCTCATCTCCTGCCTCCAGCCTCCAGCCTCGCCTCGCCTCTAGTCTCCTGCCTCCAGCCTTCAGCCTCACCTCACTTCTAGTCTCCTGCCTCCAGCCTCCAGCCTCGCCTCACCTCACCTCAAGACTCCAGCCTCCTGCGTCCTGCCTAGCCTCAAGCCTGAAGACTCCAGCCTCCTGCCTCCTGCCAAGCCCTGCCTCTAATCTCTAGCCTCAAGCCTGAAGACTTCAGCCTCATCCTGCCTGCCTGCCAAGCCTCGTCCTTGCCTAGTTCTGGGGTCCGAGCCAGAGGCAAGATCCAGCTACTGGGTCCTTGTCCAGTCTCTGGCTTGGAGTCCAAGCTCGGGCTCCTAGCTCTCTTGTTCAGTTCTGTTCCAGGTTCCTGGTTTTTCTGTCCATGTCCTTGCCATCGCCCTGTATTCTAGTCCTGTCCCTAGTACTTCAGTGTCTGTGTCTTGCACTTGGGTCTGTTCCCAGTCACCTCCTTATGACACCAATCCCCACCGATATTACCGGGCACCCAGTCCATCCAATCCCCAGTGATGTTACCGGGCACCCAGTCCATCCAATCCCCACCAATGTTACTGGACACCCAGTCCATCCAATCCCCATCGATGTTACTGGACACCCAGTCCATGCAATCTCATTTTTCATCTTCCCTACATTTGCCGCCGTTCCACTGCCCTCTCCAGCTCCTGGCCACACACCAGGGGAACTGTTTAACCGACTGGGCACCTCGGACACCACTGGGATGTGGCAACACAGTTAGCGCATCTCTTTGCAGCGCTGGCAACCCAGGTTCAATTCTCCTCTGCCGCCTGTGAGGACTGTGCACGTCCTCCCCCGTGGCCGCGGAGGTCTCCTCCGGGTGCCGCGGTTTCCTCCCACAGTCTGAAGACATGCGCGTTAGTGAATGGTGGAGCTGGAGGGGTGGTGACTCTCGTGGGCTGCCATCCCCCTCCCCAGCGTAATCCTCACACTGTGTTGGTTGTTGATGCAAAATGGTGCTCTTCACTGTTTGTGTGATGTTTCAATATGTATCTGACCAATCGCTAATCTTTTAAAGGCAGCACCCAGGAGGAGGAGACTCCAACTCCACACACATGCAAGGCAGGGGTCGCACAGGGTCAGGGGCACACGGAGTTGGGTCTCTAGTCCCCCTCCACACCCACCCCTGCATTCCTAAGTGGATTTCCCCGGGGTTCAGAAGTGTTGGCAAGTGGCCAAGTGGTTAAGGCATTGGTCTTGTGATCTGAAGGTCGTGAGTTCGAGTCTTGGCTGAGGCAGCGTGTTGTGTCCTTGAGCAAGGCACTTAACAACACATTGCTCTGCGACGACACTGGTATGGGTCCTAATGCCCCTCCCTTGGACAACATCGGTGGCGTGGAGAGGGGAGACTTGCAGCTTGGGCAACTGCCGGTCTTCCATACAACCTTGCCCAGGCCTGCGCCCTGGAAACCTTCCAAGGCGCAAACCCATGGTCTCATGAGACTAACGGATGCCTATTTATCTGAGAAAGGATGTGTTGGCATTGGAGAGGGTCCAGAGGAGGTTCGCGGGAATAATGGGGTTGATATTTGAGGAACATCGATGGGTCTGGGCCTGTACTCACTGAAGTTTGGAAGACTCGGCGGGAAGCGGGGGGACCTTGTTGAAACATATTGAATATTGAAAGGCCTCAACAGAGCAGATGTGGAGAGGACGTTTTCAACATCTGGGGGGAGTCGAGGACCAGAGGGCACAGCCTCAGAATAGAAGCACGTCCCTTTAGGACAGAGATAAGGGGGACATTTCTTTAGCCAGATGCACTGCTCCCTCTAAGCTGAGCAGGTACACAGCTGCACAGTAACTGAAATGCTCCCACCCACATAGCCTTTGTTGCTGGAATGCAGACGGGCAACAAAAGGGTTTACAAAACATGTAAGATTTCTTGCCTGTTCCGTATTTCAGCATGCCCTTCGATGAATAAATAAAATCAAAAGTATGTTTTTCCCCCCAATTTTCATTCTAAAATATCCATTGTATACATATTGCAAAGAAAAACATTTAAAATTGCGCCCGCCACCCCCGCAGCCCAGTTTTCAGGCTGTGTGAAAGTTTCTTGCCTGGAGCAGTGCTCTGTCCCTGCAGCTTTCAAGGGAAAAATGGAGACATCACTGGGTGGTGAATCTGTGGAATTCACTGTCACAGGCGGCCGTGGAGGCCAGGTCTTTGGGTATTTTTAAATCGGAGGTTGATAATTCTTGATTAGTGAGGGCTTCAAAGGTTGCGGGGAGAATGGAGTCGAGAGGGATAGTAAATCAGTCCTGATGACAGAAATGGGCCAAATGGTCTCATGCTGCTCTCTGGGGTTCCCCCCACCCCCACCCCCAACCCTCATCCATGGAAGAGGGAGGGTTAATCGTGGGGGTTCTCTCGGCTTTCCGGACCCCGGCGGCCTGTTCGGGCGGACCTGACTTTGAGTGATTGCCGCCCGGAGCAGGGGGACACGGGGTGCTGTCTGAGTGAATCCAGTCCGGGCAGAGGGCGACTGAAGAACTCAGAGAGCCGATCAGCCTCTGGTCGCCACACGGGGATCGTGTGCGTCGCGTTCCGGGTTCCCGCGTCCTCAGGGTCCCGGCTGAAGAGGACTACAGTGTTGTGTACCCAACGTGAATGTATGGCCCGGTCTGGCCCGGTCTAACCCTCAGCTTGCAGAGACAGAGAAAAGGGGAAAGAGAGACAGAGAGAGACAGACACATACACATGCAGACAGAGAGAGAGAGAATCACACACGCAGTGAGAGAGGGTGAGGCATAGAGACACACAGAGTGAGACACAGAGACACACTCACACAGAGTGAGAGAGAGTGACACACTCACAGAGTGAGAGAGTGAGACAGAGAGAGACACACATAGTGAGACAGAGAGAGAGACACACTCACAGAGTGAGAGAGTGAGACAGAGAGAGACACACACACATAGTGAGACAAACACACACACGTAGAGTGAGAGAGTGAGACAGAGACACACACACACAGTGAAACACAGAGACACACACAGTGAGAGAATCACACACACACACAGAGTGAGACATAGAAAGAGACACAAACACAGAGTGAGACAGAGAGAGACACACAGAGTGAGACAGAGAGACACACACTCAGAGTGAGAGAGTGAGACAGAGACACACACACAGAGTGAAACACAGAGACACACACAGTGAGAGAATCACACACACACAGTGAGACATAGAAAGAGACACAAACACAGAGTGAGACAGAGAGAGAGACACACAGAGTGAGACAGACAGACACACACTCACATGCAGAGTGAGAAAGTGAGACAGAGACACACTCACACACAGAGTGAGACAGAGAGACACACACACACAGTGAGACAGACAGACAGACACACTCACACGCAGAGTGAGACAGAGACACACACACACACACACAGTGAGACAGACAGACAGACACACTCACACGCAGAGTGAGAAAGTGAGACAGGGACACTCACACGTAGAGTGAGAGAGTGAGACAGAGACACACACACAGTGAAACACAGAGACACACACACACACACACAGAGTGAGACATAGAAAGAGACACAAACACAGAGTGAGACAGAGAGAGAATCACACACACACATGAACAGTGAGATAGAGTGAGACATTGAGAGACACACACACACACAGACAGGCACACACACACACACACGCAGAGTGAGAGAGTGAGACAGAGAGAGTCACACACACACAGCATGAGAGAGAGAGTGAGACAGACAGAGAAAGACTCACACACAGTGAGAGAGAGTGACAGAGAGAGACACACACAGAGTGAGACAGACAGATAGATACACTCACATGCAGAGTGAGAGAGTGAGACAGAGAGAGACACACACACAGAGTGAGACAGACAGAGAGAGACACACACAGTGAGACAGACAGACAGACACACTCACACGCAGAGTGAGAGAGTGAGACAGAGAGAGGGGCACACACAGAGTGAAACAGAGAGAGACACACACACAGAGTGAGACAGAGAGAGGGAATCACACAGAGTGAGACAGACAGAGAGAGAAACACACACAGAGTGAGACAGACAGACAGACACACTCACATGCAGAGTGAGAGAGTGAGACAAAGAGAGAGACACACACAAAGTGAGACAGACAGAGACACACACAGAGTGAGACAGACAGACACACTCACACGCAGAGTGAGAGAGTGAGACAGAGAGACACACACAGAGTGAGACAGACAGAGAGAGACACACACAGAGTGAGACAGACAGACACACTCACATGCAGAGTGAGAGAGTGAAACAGAGAGACACACACAGAGTGAAACAGAGAGAGACACACACACAGAGTGAGACAGAGAATCACACACACAGAGTGAGACAGAGAGAATCACACAGAGTGAGACAAACAGAGAGAGAAACACACACAGAGTGAGACAGACAGACAGACACACTCACATGCAGAGTGAGAGAGTGAGACAGAGAGAGAGACACACACAGAGTGAGACAGACAGAGACACACACACACAGTGAGTGAGAGAGAAAGAGAATCACACACACAGAGTGAGACAGACAGAGAGAGACACACACACAGAGTGAGTGAGAGAGAAAGAGAATCACACACACAGAGTGAGACAGAGAGAGAGAGAAACACACACAGAGTGAGACAGACAGACAGACACACTCACATGCAGAGTGAGAGAGTGAGAGAAACACACACACACTCTGACGGTGAGAGGTGGAATTCGAGGTGGAATCAGAATCTCTGGTGCTGTGGAGGATCAGCTCTACCCATCGCGTTGAAATTCAATGCAGCCAACCTGCCTCCCTCGACTGCATCGGCGGGTCAGACCGTCAGCCGCGATGAGACAGCACGGCGTACCCCACTCCCCGTTGCCTCTTCTCACGAGGTAGGAACCCACTGCAGCTTCCTACCCAGCCGACCTCCCCCCTTTCCAACCACCCTCCACCTCCTGCGGCGCGGCGCTCCCTTCCCGGAGAGCCCTGAGCACCCCACCATCGCCAGACCCCGCGATGTCTGCCAGGCGCTCTGTGACTGGTTGCAGAGAAGCCACTAGTTGGCACATACCTGGTACCGAGAGGGAGAGAGAGAGCGAGCAGCAGTGCCAATCCAGACTCCGCGAAGGAGTTGTCAGTTTATTAATCCTCTACACTGAGGGGTGTGACTCTTGAGGAAATCTGATGAGAGGCTGACTGAAAGCTCAGACTCAGCCCAGGAACCGTGAGGTAATGTTGCAGCTCCACAAAAGACCTGGTCAGGCCACACCTGGAGTATTGTGTTCCGTTCTGCTCGCCTCCTTATAGGAAGGATGTGGGAGCTTTAGAGAGGGTTCAGAGGAGATTTACCAGGATGTGGTCTTGGATTAGCGAGCACATTTTATGAGGATAGGTCGAGCGAGTTAGAGCTTTACTCGCTGGTGCAAAGCGGGATGAGAGTTGACTTGACAAGATGGTGAGGTGCATCAATAGGGTGGACGGTCAGAGACTCTTTTTCCCCCCAGGGCAGAAGTGGTGAATACGAGGGAGCCCGATTTTAAGGTGGTTGGAGGAAAGTATAGAGGGGTTGCCAGAGGTAGGTTTTAACTTACACAGAAGGTGGTAGGAACGCCCTGCCAGAGGTGGTGGTAGAGACAGATACATTAGGGACGTTTAAGAGCCTCTTAGAAAGATGCAGAGCTGATAGAAGAAAGGAGGGTTATGTAGGAGGGAAGGGTTAGATTGATCTTAGAGTAGTTTAAGGAGCCTGTACAGTGCTGGAATGCTTTGCTTTAGCTCACCAACCTCCAGAGAGATGTCCCCCACTGTCGGACTTTTCCCTCTGACTCCACCACCCACCCCCCCCCCCACTCCATCCCTCACAGCCGGATTGGAACGGAGACAACTTCAGGGTGGGACCAAGGTTCCCTGGACCGCGCACTCCATCCCAAGACGCCACCCTCCCCAGATGGTCTCGCCCCGCCCCTCTCCCGTCGGGCCGGACGCCCGAGAGCCCCACCAGCACGTGCCACCAGGCTCACCCACCCCGCTGCCTCCAGACATCGAACGTCACCCAAGGTCGATAAGATGGAATCCTGACCTCACGGTGCACCTCGGTGCGATCTCGCACCCACTGCCTGCCTGCACTGCGCTCTCGCTGTGACGGTGAAACTTTATTCCGCACTCTGATGTTGTTTCCTATTTCATTTATTTTTCAAAATATATATTTTAATTATAATGTACAGTTTAAAAAAAATTATGTTCTGCTCTCGCAGAGCAGCGTGTCTCACAACATATGCCAGTGATATTAAACCAGATTTTGGGAGGTTGTACAAGAGGGGACCAGGGTGCCCCCGTACACCAGGCCCCCATGGGACAGCGGGCAGTTATTGGCTTTACCTTGTTCTACCTCACTGCTCTGTGTAATGACCTGATCTGTCTCCAAGACAGGCTTTTCGCTGTACCCTGGTATTTTCAGACTCAGATCAATTTATTGCGTGCACGTTAAAACTGACAACGAAATGTACCATTTGTGCTAGCAAGCAACGCACCCAAGGACGTGCTGGAGGGCAGCCAGCCAAGGGCCGCCACACATTCTGGTGCCCAAATGCTCGGCAGAACAGCACAGAGAACAACGAATGCAGAACATACTAAGTAACAACAGCAAGACAAGGCCTCTGTCCCGCACACAGAGAGAAACAGTCCCTAACCCTGTACAGGCCACCTTCGGCTTCCAGCTCCAGCAAATTTGTGGATTCACACAAAATGGGCCCCGTTTTTTCTAGCTGAGCAGCAGAGATTCACCGACTTGAGGTTCCAGCCTTTGAGCCTCAACTTCTGGGCTTCCGATCGACTTTCAGGATTTGATCTAGGCCTCTGATCAGTCAGTGGTCTTTGATATGGACCGCTGACTGGCCTTCGGGCCTTGATCTGGGCCTCTGATTGGCCTTCAGGCCTAGACCTGGGCCTCCAACTGGCCTTTGGGCCTTGATCTTGACCTCCAATCGGCCTTTGGCCTTTGACCCAGAACTCCACTGGCCTTTGATTGATTTAGAGAAGGAGATTGTGATTTTATTCCGCCCAAAGATGGAGGTGGGGGGGGGGTGGGGAAGGTGGTGGACACAGACCCCTCCCCCCACAGCATCGAAGAGGAAAGTACCCGGGGTTAGGCAGCAGGTTCTGGGAGCATGACTCCTAGTTGAATAAAATCAGTTTCTGTGCTCGAAGACTTTTGTAAGCATTCCAGCTGGCATAGTGCAGTTGGCTTGTTCTCCTCGTTCTTTAATTAAGCCTCGTCAATCTGTCATCGGCACAACATCAACAGGAGAATCCCCTCACAACACCAACACGACCCTCGCAGGTCTGTCTCTGATGTGCTGTTCGGGATCAGCTTATTCTGTGTCTGACCCCGGGAGTGTGTGATGGGACAGTGTGGAGGGAGCTTCACTCTGTGTCTGACCCTGGGAGTGTGTGATGGGACAGTGTGGAGGGAGATTCACTCTGTGTCTGACCCCGGGAGTGTGTGATGGGATGGTGCGGAGGGAGCTTCACTCTGTGTCTGACCCTGGGAGTGTGTGATGGGACAGTGTGGAGGGAGATTCACTCTGTGTCTGACCCCGGGAGTGTGTGATGGGACGGTGTGGAGGGAGTTTCACTCTGTGTCTGACCCCGGGAGTGTGTGATGGGACGGTGTGGAGGGAGTTTCACTCTGTGTCTGACCCCGGGAGTGTGTCGGGATGGTGTGGAGGGAGTTTCACTCTGTGTCTGACCCCGGGAGTGTGTGATGGGATGGTGTGGAGGGAGATTCACTCTGTGTCTGACCCCGGGAGTGTGTGATGGGACGGTGTGGAGGGAGTTTCACTCTGTGTCTGACCCCGGGAGTGTGTCGGGATGGTGTGGAGGGAGCTTCACTCTGTGTCTGACCCCGGGAGTGTGTGATGGGACGGTGTGGAGGGAGTTTCACTCTGTGCTACCCCAGGAGTGTGTGATGGGACGGTAAGAGGGAGCTTCACTGTGTGTCTGACCCCGGGAGTGTGTGATGGGACAGTGTGGAGGGAGATTCACTCCGTGTCTGACCCCGGGAGTGTGTGATGGGACTGTGTGGAGGGAGCTTCACTCTGTGTCTGACCCCGGGAGTGTGTGATGGGACAGTGTGGAGGGAGCTTCACTCTGTGTCTGACCCCGGGGGTGTGTGATGGGACGGTGTGGAAGGAGCTTCACTCTGTGTCTGACCCCGGGAGTGTGTGATGGGACGGTGTGGAGGGAGTTTCACTCTGTGTCTGACCCCGGGAGTGTGTGATGCGACGGTGTGGAGGGAGTTTCACTCTGTGTCTGACCCTGGGAGTGTGTGATGGGACGGTGTGGTGAGCTTCTGTCTGTCTCAGATTCTGATTTATGTAACACAAGTACATTGAAACATACAGTGACCTGCGTTGTTTGCGTTAACAACCAATTACCGACTGGGTGGGGGCAGCCGTTAGGGTCTCCACCCATTCCAGCACCAGCATCGCACCAACATCGACAGGTCAACTCCAGGATGAGCCTCGTCTGGGCTTCCAGTCCTTCTCCCTGGACTCGCACACACAGGAGTCGTGCGTCCACCTTAAGGCTTCTCTCTGGGGTTTGCTGGCCAGGTCTTTAGGCCTCGGGACTTGCACAGACCTGAGGTTGTCTGAGTTTTCAGGTGAGGAGTTCAAGAGGATGTGAGGGAGTGTCCTGTTAAAGATCTGGAATGCACTGAAAGCGCTATAAGGAGATGGAGCCATGTTTTCACCCAGATTGTGCTCACTATACAGAACAAGCTGCCAGAGGAAGCAGGTATTTATCTATGTATCTATCTGTCTATCTATCTGTCTGTCCGTCTAATTAACTATCTATCTGCCTATGTATGTATCTATCTGTCTATCTATCTGTCCATCTGTCTGTCTATTTGTCTGTCTGTCTATCTATCTATCTGCCTATGTACATATCTATCTATCTATCCATCTACCTATATGTCTGTCTAATTAACTATCTATCTATGTATCTATCTATCTATCTATTTATTTAATCAGTTAGTTAGTTAGTTAGTTAGTTAGTTAGTTAAGGATACCGTGTGGAATACCGTCTGACCCTTTCAGCCTCTCCGTCCAGCAACGCACTGATTTAATCCTGGCCTAATCACAGGACAATTTACACTGAGCAATTTTGACCAAGACACCATTAGATATTGGAGCAGAGTTTGGCCATTTGGCCCATCGAGTCTACTCTGCCATTTCATGGTGGCTGGTCCATCTTCCCCTCGGTCCCAATCTCCTGCCTTCTCCCCGTATCCCTTCCCACCCTGACCAATCGAGAATCTATCAAGCTCTGCTTTAAACATTACAATGACTTGGTCTCCTCAGCCGCGTGTGGCAATGAATTCCACAGATTCCCCACCCTCTGGCTGAAGAAATTCCTCCTCATCTCCGTTCTAAAGGGACGCAGCCTCAGAGTAGACTCTCCCACCATGGGAAACATCCTCTCCACACCCGCTCTATCGAGGGTTTTCACCATTCGATGGGCTTCACTGAAGTCACCCCACACTCTTTGACCTACTAACCGGTACGTCTTTGGGCTGTGGGAGGAGACGGGAGCACCGGGGGAAACCCACGCGGTCACAAGACGGAACGCGCGAGTTTGCTTACGGAGGATGCTGGAACTGAAACCTGAACTCCAGCGCCCTGCGCTGGAGTTGCATCGCACCAACCACGACAGCGACGCCCCAGCCAAGGTTACTGGAGCTAAAAGGCGCGGCCAAGTACAGGGTAAAGAAAGTGGTAAAGTGGGAAATGCTTAGGTGGGGCACCCTGGCCCAGCGTGGAGCAGTTAGGCCTGGGCCTATTTCCGTGCTGAGCAGATGATTGGCTGACTGGCAGGAGGGAACAATTCTGGAATAGTTTCTGGAGGACTGGAAAATTGCAAGTGTCACTTCACTCTTTCAGAAGGGAGGGAGGTCGAAGAAAGGAAATTTAAGGTCAGCCTGACTTCAGTGGTTGGGAAGACGTTGGAGTCCATTATTAAGGATGAGGTTTCGGAGTACTTGGAGGCACTTGATAAAATGAGCCAAAGTCAGCATTGTTTCCTCAGGGGGAAACCTTACCTGACAAATCTGCTGGAATTTTTTGAGGAAATGACAAACAGGATAGACAAAGGGGAGGCAGTGGATGTTGTGTACTTGTGGATTTTCAGAAGGCCTCTGACCAGGTGTCCGACATGAGGCTGCTTAACAGGACAGAGCCCATGGTATTACAGGCATGGATGGAGCACTGGCTGATTGGCAGGAGGCAAGGAGTGGGAATAAAGGGAGCCTCTTCTGATCGGCTGCCAGTGACTAGTGGTGTTCCGCAGGGGTCGCTGTTGGGATCGGTTCTTTGTGCATTATATGTCAATGATTTGGATGGTGGAATTGATGGCTTTGTGGTCAAGTTTGCGGACAAAACGAAGATAGGTCGGGGAAAGGTAGAGTTGAGGAAGCAGGGAGTCTGCAGAAAGACTTGGACAGATCAGGAGAATGGACAAACAAGTGGCAGATGGAATACAGTGCAGAGAAATGTATGGTCCTGCACTTTGATAGAAGGAATAAAGGTATACATTATCTTCTAAATGGGGAGCGAACTCAAAAATCAGAGGTGCAAAGGGGCCCAGAGTCTTTGTGCAGGATTCCCTAAAGGTGAACTTGCAGGTTGAGTCAGTGGTAAGGAAGGCAAACGCCATGTTTGCATTCCTTTCGAGGGGACCAGAACATCAAAGCAAGAGTGTAATGCTGAGGTTTTATAACACGCAGGTCAGACCGCACTCGGAGTTTTGTCAGCAAAGCTGGGCCCCTTATCTAAAAAAGGATGTGCTGGCATTGGAGAGGGTTTGGAGGAGGTTTCCTATAGTGGGAAAGTCTAGGACTAGGGGCCACAGCCTCAGAATACAAGGATGTCCCTTTAGAACAGAGATGAGGAGGAATTTCTTTAGCCAGAGGGTGGTGAATCTGTGGAATTCATCGCCACAGGTGGCTGTGGAGGCCAAGTCATTGGTTATATTTAAACTGGAGGTAGATAGGTTCTTGTTTAGTAAGGGCGTCAAAGGTTGCGGGGAGAAGTCAGACTTACCAACAGCGTCAATTCCAGGGCAATACGAGGTGATAAGATGCTGATAGTGTCCTCATATACGCCACACACACACCCAGCCCCAACAACAACAGGTGCCTGTCACCCTACCAAGGCTGGGCAATGGTTCATTCCATGATGTGCACAAAAGATCTGCATAGCTTGCACGCAAGTTCTTATTTTGTTCTTAATCTCTTTGTCCCTCTGTCCCAGGACGAATGCCAGGCACAGAACCGGGTAAACAGCTTTCTCAGGGAGCGGACTTCAAATGCACGTACCTCCCACTGTCAGGAAATGTGGAGAAGACTTGACCCAAAAGCAGACCAATACAGACAGTTCAGCGGCGTACGACAACTTTAATAAATTGTCTGCAAAATAGCATGCCACGAGGGGGCCACGCAGGAAGAGGGGACAGGAACTAAACACAACATGAAATGAGGCAAACTTCTGGCAGGGAGAGTGCAGGCTAGGAGCAGCCGGTTGAGGCTGGCTGGTTCGATGAGCGGACAAGGACTGTGGCTGCCAGCTGGGGTTTAAATAGGCTGCAGGCGACGGGTGTGGAATGAGCGGCGGGGTGCGTGGAGACTGGGAGGCGGCTGCAGGTGCGCGCCGGGAGCAAGCCCGACCCCCGCAGGACAGCGGTTCACCCGTCGAATTCGTGCCGGCCCTCGCGACAAGGCCTCGCCACTTTGCCCGTCTCCGTCTCCTCGTTCGTGAGGCTCAGTCACCCTCAGGAGTCTCAGGTCCCCGCCCCCACCGAAATTCTTCCTCCCCGCTCCTGAGAACCAGATTTGATCGTGACCTCTGCTAATGAGGCCAGAAATAGGGGGATTATACAGTTTAACACGTGGCTAAGGAACAGGTGTAGGAGGGGGAGAGCATCAGATCTTTGGATCATTGGGCTCGCTCCCAGGGAAGGAGGGACTCGTACAGAAGAGATGGGTTGCACCTGAACTGGAAGGGGACTTGTATCCTAGTGGGAAGGTTTGCTAGTGCTTCACCATGGGGGTTTAAACTAGATTTGCAGGTGGATGGGAACCAGAGTGCCAGAGCAGTTAGTGGAGAGAGACGCAAAGTCAGGAATCAAAAGGTTGAGCATGGTGCGAGCTGCGTATATTTCAATGCAAGAAGTATCATAGGAAAGGCAGATGAGCTCAGGGCATGGATCAACACCTGGAAATATGATATTGTAGCCATTAGTGAGAGTTGGTTACAGGAGGGGCAGGAATGGGCAGCTCAGTATTCTGAGGTTCCATTGTCTTAGATGTGACAGAGCGGGGGGGGCGGTTTAAATGAGAAGGGGCGGCATTTCTAGTCAGGGAAAATGTCACGGCAGTGCTCAGTTAGGACAGACTGGAAAACTCATCTAGTGAAACATTCAGGGTGGAAATGAGGAATAAGAAAGGTATGACCATGTTAATGGGGCTATATTACAGACCACCCAACAGTCCGAGGGATTTAGAGGAACAAATTCAGAAAGAGGTTGCAGACTGTTGCAAGAAACATAAGGTTGTTATAGTAGGTGATTTTAATTTTCCACATATTGACTGTGAATCCCATTCTGTAAAAGATGGGATAGAGTTCGGCAAATCTGTTCAGGAAAGTTTTCTTAACTGGTACGTAGACGTCCCAACAACAGAGTGTGCGACACTTGATCTGCTATTTGGAAATGAGATAGGGCAGGTGACACAAGTTTGTTTAGGGGAACTTGTTGCATCTAGTGATCACAATGCCATTAATTTCAAAATAAATATGCAAAAAGACGAGTCTGGTCAACAGGTTGAGATTCTAAATTGGAGAAAGGCCAATTTTGATGGTATCAGACAGGATGTGACAAGTGTAGATTGGATAGGCTGTCTTCTGGCAAAGGTGTACTTGGTAAGTGTGAGGGCTTCAAAACTGACATTTTGAGAGTAGAAGGCTTGTATGTGCCTGTCAGAATAAAAGGCACGGATAGCAAGTGTAGGGAAACTTGGTTTTCGAGAGATATTGAGGCCTTGGTTAAGAAAAAAAAAGGAGGTATAGGCAGGTAGGAAAAAATGAGGTCCCTGACTAGTATAAGAAATGCAAGAGAATACTTAAGAAAGAAATCAGGAGGGATAAAAAAAGGCATGAGATTGCTCTCGCAGACAATGTGAAGGAGAACGCAAGGAGTATTATGAACAAAGCAGATGAGCTTAGAGCATAGTTCAGTACTTGGAGCTATGATGTTATGGCCATTACAGAGACTTGGATGACTCAGGGACAGGAATGGTTACTTCAAGTGCTGGGTTTTAGATGTTTCAGAAAGGACAGGGAGGGAGGCAAAAGAGGTGGGGGCGTGGCACTGCTGATTAGAGATAGTGTCACGGCTGCAGAAAAGGTGGACGCCATGGAGGGATTGTCTACTGAGTCTCTGTGGGTGGAGGTTAGGAACAAGAAGGGGTCAATAACTCTACTGGGTGTTTTTTATAGGCTGCCCAATAGTAACAGGGATATCGAGGAGTAGATAGGGAAACAGATCCTGGAAATGTGTAATAATAACAGAATTTTCGAGATGGGAGATTTTAATTTCCCAAATATCGATTGGCATCTCCCTAGAGCAAGGGGTTTAGATGGGGTGGAGTTTGTTAGGTGTGTTCAGGAAGGTTTCTTGACACAATATGTAGATAAGCCTACAAGAGGAGAGACTGTACTTGATCTGGTATTGGGAAATGAACCTGGTCAGGTGTCAGATCACTCAGTGGGAGAGCATTTTGGAGACAGTGATCATAATTCTATCTCCTTTACAATAGCATTGGAGGGAGATAGGAACAGACAAGTTAGAAAAGTGTTTAATTGGAGTAAGGGGAATTCTGAGGCTATCAGGCAGGAAAATGGAGGCTTAAATTGGAAACAGATGTTCTCAGGGATAAGTACGGAAGAAATGTGGCAAATATTCAGGGGATATTTGTGTGGAGTTCTGCGTAGGTACATTCCAATGAGACAGGGAAGTTATGGTATGGTACAGGAACCATGGTGTACAAAGGCCGTAATAAATCTAGTCAAGAAGAAAAGAAAAGCTTACAGAAGGTTCAGAGAACTAGGTAATGTTAGAGATCTAGAAGATTATAAGGCTAATAGGAAGGAGCTTAAGAAGGAAATTAGGAGAGCCAGAAGGGGCCATGAGAAGGCCTTGGTGGGCAGGATTAAGGAAAACCCCAAGGCATTCTACAAGTATGTGAAGAGCAAGAGGATAAGACGTGAAAGAATAGGACCAATCAAATGTGACAGTGGAAAAGTGTGTATGGAATTGGAGGAAATAGCAGAGGTACTTAATGAATACTTTGCTTCAGTATTCACTGTGGAAAAGGATCTTGGTGATTGTAGTGATGACTTGCAGCAGACTGAAAAGCTTGAGCATGTGGATATTAAGAAAGAGGATGTGCTGGAGCTTTTGGAAAGCATCAAGTTGGATAAATCGCTGGAACCGGATGAGATGTACCCCAGGCTACTGTGGGAGGTGAGGGAGGAGATTGCTGAGCCTCTGCGATGATTTTTGCATCATCAATGGGGACGGGAGAGGTTCCGGAGGATTGGAGGGTTGCGGATGTTGTTCCTTTATTCAAGAAAGGGAGTAGGGATAGCCCAGGAAATGATAAACCAGTGAGTCTTACTTCAGTGTTGGTAAGTTGTTGGAGAAGATCCTGACAGGCAGGATTTATGAACATTTGGAGAGGTATAATATGATTAGGGGTAGTCAGCTGGATTTGTCAAGGGCAGGTCATGCCTTACGAGTCTGATTGAATTTTTTGAGGATGTGACTAAACACATTGATGAAGGAAGAGCAGTAGATGAAGTGGATATGGATTTCAGCAAGGCATTTGATAAAGTACTCCATGCAAGGCTTATTGAGAAAGTAAGGAGACATGGGATCCAAGGGGACACTGCTTTGTGGATCCAGAACTGGCTTGCCCACAGAAGGCAAAGAGTGGTTGTAGATGGGTCATATTCTGCATGGAGGTTGGTCACCAGTGGAGTACCTCAGGGATCTGTTCTGGGACCCCTACTCTTCGTGATTTTTATAAATGACCTCGATGAGGAAGTGGAGGGATGTTTTAGTAAATTTGCTGATGACAAAAAGGTTGGGGGTGTTGTGGATAGTGTGGAGGGCTGTCAGAGGTTACAGTGGGACATTGATAGGATGCAAAACTGGCCTGAGAAGTGGCAGATGGAGTTCAACCCAGATAAGTGTGAGGTGGTTCATTTTGGTGGGTCAAATATGATGACAGAATATAGTATTAATGGTAAGACTCTTAGCAGTGTGGAAGATCAGAGGGATCTTGGGGTCTGAGTCCATAGGACACTCAAATCAGCTGCGCAGATTGACTCTGTGGTTAAGAGGGCATATGGTATATTGGCCTTCATCAATCATGGAATTGAATTTAGGAGCCGAGAGGTAATGTTGCAGCTATATAGGACCCTGGTCAGACCCCACTTGGAGTACTGTGCTCAGTTCTGGTCACCTCACTACAGGAAGGATGTGGAAGCCATAGAGAGGGTGCAGAGGAGATTTAGTCAAGTCGAGTCACTTTTGATTGTCATTTCAAGGATGTTGCCTGGACTGGGGAGCATGCTTTATGAGAATAGGTTGAGTGAACTCGGCCTTTTCTCCTTGGAGTGACGGAGGATGAGAGGTGACCTGATAGAGGTGTATAAGATGATGAGAGGCATTGATCATGTGGATAGTCAGAGGCTTTTTCCCAGGGCTGAAATGGTTGCCACAAGAGGACACAGGTTTAAGGTGCTGGGGAGTAAGTACAGAGGAGATGTCACGGGTAAGTTTTTTACTCTGAGAGTGATAAGTGTATGGAATGAACTGCCGGCAACGGTGGTGGAGGCGGATACGATAGGGTCTTTTAAGAGACTTTTAGATAGGTACATGGAGCTTAGTAAAATAAAGGGCTATAGGTAAACCTAGTAATTTCAGCACAGCTTTGTGGGCCGAAGGGCCTGTATTGTGCTGTCGGTTTTCTACGTTTCTGTGAGAATCCTAAGGGCTTCTACAGAAGGGACAAAATTGGTCCTCTGGAAGATCAGGATGGTAATCAATGTGTGGAACCAAAAGGGATGGGGGAGATCTTAAATAAAGTTTTTGCATCTGTATTTTCTCAGGAGATGGGTGCAGAGTCTACAGAAGCGAGGCCAAGTGGCACCAACCTCATGGACCGTGTAAGACTCCACAGGAGGAGACGTTTGCTGCCTTGATGCAAATGAAGTTGGATAAATCCCCAGGGCATGACAAAGTGTTCCCTCGGATCCTGAGGGAGAGAAGTGTACAACTTGCCACAGCCCTAGCTGAGATATTTAAATCATCCTTAGTGGCAGGTGAGGTACCAGAGAATTGGAGGGTAGCCAGTTTTGTTCTGCTGTTTAAGAAAATCTCTAAAAATAACCGGTAATTTACAGGCAAATGAGCCTGACACCAGTATTGGGAAAATTATTAGAAAGCATTCTAAAAGGACTGTATTTGGATAGACATAGACTGATTAAGGATAGTCACATGGCTTTGTGTTTGGTAGGTTGTGTCTAACCAATCTTATGGAGCTCTTTGAGAAATTACCAGGAAAGTCGACGTTGTCTACATGGACTTTAGCCAGGCATTCGACAAGGTCCTGCATGGGAGGTTGCTCAAGGAGGTACAACTGCCTGGGATTCAAGATGAGGTCGTAGATTGGATTAGACATGGACTTTGTGGGAGAAGCCACAGAGTGGCTGCGTTTTCTGACTGCAGGCCTGTGGCCAGTGGTGTGGCCCAGGGACCAGTGCCGGGTCTGCTGTAGTTTGTCATCTATATCAATGATCTGGATGATAATGGATCAGCAGATTGGAGGATGACACCAGGACTGGGGATATAGTGAACAGTGAGGAAGACTACCACGGCCTACAGTGAGATCTGGACCAGCTGGAAAAATGGGCTGAAAAGTGGCAGATGGAATTTAACGCAGACAAGTGTGAGGTGTTGCAGTTTGGTAAGACCACCCCAGGGTAGGTTTTACACAGTGAACGGTAGGGCACTGAGGAGTGTGGTAGAACGAAACGATTTGGGAAAACAGGTCCATAATTCATTGAGAGTGCCATAGGTTTCATAAAGAAAGCTTTTGGCACATTGGTCTTCTAAAATCAAAGTACTGAGTACAAGAGATGGGATGTTACATTGAAGTTGTATAAGATGTTCACGAGGCCTAATTTGGAGTATTGCGTACGGTTTTGGTCACCCACTTACAGGAAAATTGTAAATAAGTTTGAAAGAGTACAGAGAAAATTTACAAGGATGTTGCTGGGACTTGGAGACCTGAGTTATAAGGAAAGATTTTTAATATTTTTAATATTTAATATTTGTAATCCAGGGAGCGGGAAGCACAGGATCAAATATCGCTGTGTACGTTCTAGTATCAATTGTTCGGTGACAATAAAGTATAAAGTAAGATTGAATAGGTTAGGACTTTATACCTTGGAATGCAGAAGATTGAGGGGAGATTTGATAGAGGTATAGAAAATTGTGAGGGGTATAGATAAGGTAAATGCAAGCAAGCTTTTTCCACTGAAGTTGGGTGGGACTACAACCAGAGGTCATGGGTTAAGGGTGAAAGGCATTAAAGGGAACATGAAGGAAACTTCACTCGGACGATCGTGGGAGTGTGGAATGAGCTGCCAATGCAAGTGGTGCATGCGAGCTTGTTTTCAATGTTTTAGAGAAGTTTTGGATAGGTACATGGATGGTAGAGGTATGGAGAGCTGTGGTGCCGGTGTGTAGACAGTTTAAATAGTTCTGCACGGATTCGGTGTGCCGAAGGGCTTGCGTGCACCACTTGCGCAGCCAGTTCGTTCCCCCCCCAGCTCAATCTTGTGTCGTTTTGGATAACCTCTATCAAATCTCCTCTTTCAACCTTCTTTACGTCTTCCCTGCAGGCAGGCGACCCAAAAACTGAACACAATACTCCAAACTGGGCTGCACCAACGTCTCCTACAACGTCAACACAACACCCCAGCTCCTGTAATCAGCACTTCGATTTACAAGGGCCGATGTGCCAGGAGTTTCTTTGCGACCCTATCTACCTGTGAGGCTGCTTTCGATGAGCTAGGGACCTTACAGGTAGTGTGTGTCTTCCGCCTCCTCTCACGGAACATTTACTCCCAGGAATTATATATATTCCTGTTTATTTAGAAATACTACTCAGAACAGGCCCTACTGGTCTGGCAAGCTGCAGTACTCAACAACCCACTTATTAAACCCTAGCCTAATCGCAAGACGGGGAAGACATAAAGCAAGTACAGAACTTTTGCTACTTAGGAAGCTGGGTGACATCAGATGGCAGGTGTGACATGGACATCAAAAGAAGAATAGGGATGGCAAAAGACACCTTTACGAGAATGAAGAATATACTGACCAATACTAAACTAGGCGTGGCAACCCGCCTCAGAGTACTGAAATGTTACGTTTATCCAGTTATGTTATATGGCTCAGAACGTTGGACAACATCCAGTAACATGAGGAAATGAATTGTAGCAGCAGAGATGTGTTTTTGAGGAGGATGCAAAGAATATCATGGACGAAATGAATATCTAACGAGGATGTCATGGACAGAGCAAACACAAAAAGAGAAATAATGTATGAGATCATGAAAAGGCAACGTAACTTCATTGGACATGTGATTAGGAAAGAGGAGTTAGAATGCACGGTAATTATGGGAAAGATTGAAGGGAAGAAAGCAAGATGAAGACAAAGACAAATGATGATGGAGACAGCAGCCAGAGAACTGGAAATGAATGCCAGTGAATTGATCCACCTGACCTGAAACAGGAGTGTGTGGGCCATGGCAGTCAAAGCTCAAACTGGGCACGGCACCTGATGACGATGATGAATCACAAGATAGTATCCAATGACCAGCTAAACTACTAATTGGTCTTTGGACTGTGGGAGGAATCGCACATAGTCATGGGGAGAACGCGCAAGCTGCACACAGCTGGCGACAGAAATCAACTACGACCTATCACACCTCAAGCTGTATTGACATCGCACTGTTATTGTGGCGCCCGACCTGTGTGTCAAACACGCATACCCTCCCCGCCCCGGGCTGGGGAACAGTGACCCGGTCTGCGGGGCCAGGACGAGGCAAGAGCCCTCCGTTTGGGCAAGCGTCACCGGGAAGGACCCCCGAGGGTCTGCTCCTGCTCGTTGGCTGCTGGTGATTGAGAGACACTCCCTAATTTATGCCGGGTAGCCAGAATGTGGGAAGAGAAGCCGGCGCCTGGGTGGGTTCACCTGCCTGTGCAACGCATCGCACCAGGTCCTGTGCCTCACCACGCGGGCATGGCCTTGGAGACACGGAGGGGCTATGGAGATGGGGAGGGGTGTAGTGGATGTAGTGGGTTACAGAGACAGGGGTCGGTGGAGGGAGACGGGGAGGAGCATAGGGACAGGAGGGGGTTACAGAGATGGGGAGAGATGTAGGGGAGGGAGAGGGTTACAGAAATAGAGAGGAGCTTAGGGGAGAGGGGGGTTACAGAGACAGGGAGGGGTGTAGGAGAGGGAGGGGGTTACAGAGACGGGAAGGGGTGTAGAGGAGGGGGGGTTACAGAGACAAGGAGGGGTGTAGAGGAGGGAGGATTACAGAGACAGGGAGGGGTGTAGGGAAGAGAGGGGGTTACAGAGATGGGGAGGGATGTAGGGGAGAGAGGGGGTTACAGAGACAGGGAGGGGTGTAGGGGGGGTTACAGAGACAGGGAGGGGTGTAGGGGGGGTTACAGAGACAGGGAGGGGTGTAGGGGAGGAAAGGGCATCATAGAGATGGGGAGTGATGTAGGGGAGGGAGGGGATTACAGAGACGGGGAGGGAGGGGATTGCAGAAACGGGTAGGGAGGGGGTTACAGAGACGGCAAGGGGTGTAGGGGAGGGAGGGGGGTTACAGAGACGGGGAGGGATGTAGGGGAGGGAGGGGGTTACAGAGACGGGGAGGGATGTAGGGGAGGGAGGGGGTTACAGAGACGGGGAGGGATGTAGGGGAGGAAGGGGCATCATAGAGATGGGAAGTGATGTAAGGGAGGGAGGGGTTTACAGAGATGGGAAGGGGTGTCAGGGAGGGAGGGGGTTACAGAGACGGGGAGAGATGTAGTGGAGAGAGGGGGTTACAGAGACAGGGAGGGGTGTCAGGGAGGTAGGGGGTTATAGAGACAGGGAGGGAGGGGGGTTACAGAGACAGGGAGAGGAGTAGGGGAGGGAGGGGCTTACAGAAACGAGGAAAGGGGGAACAGAGTCGGGGAGTGAGGGGGTTACAGAAACAGGGAGGGAGGGGTTTACAGAGACAGGGAGGGGTGTAGGGGGGGGTTACAGAGACAGGGAGGGGTGTAGGGGAGGAAAGGGCATCATAGAGATGGGGAGTGATGTAGGGGAGGAAGGGGATTACAGAGATGGGGAGGGAGGGGGTTGCAGAAACGGGTAGGGAGGGGGTTACAGAGACGGCAAGGGGTGTAGGGGAGGGAGGGGGGTTACAGAGACGGGGAGGGGTGTAGGGGAGGGAGGGGATTACAGAGACGGGGAGGGGTGTGAGGGAGAGAGGGGGGTTACAGAGTCGGGGAGTGAGGGGGTTACAGAAACGGGGAGGGAGGGGGTTACCGAGACAGGGAGGGGTGTTGGGGAGGGAGGGGGTTACAGAGACGAGGAAAGGGGGGTTACAGAAACGGGGAGGGAGGGGTTTACAGAGACAGGGAGGGGTGTAGGGGAGGGAGGGGCGTACAGAGACGGGGAGGGGTGTAGGGGAGGGAGGGGCGTACAGAGACGGGGAGGAGTGTAGGGGAGGGAAGAGGTTACAGAGACGGGGAGGAGTGTAGGGGAGGGAAGGAGTTACAGAGACGGGGAGGGGTGTAGGGGAGGGAGGGGGTTACAGAGACAGGGAGGGCTGGGTTACAGAGACAGGGAAGGGTGTAGGGGAGGAAGGGGCATCATAGAGATGGGGAGTGATGTAGGGGAGGGAGGGGGTTGCAGAAATGGGGAGAGGTGTTGGGGAGGGAGGGGGTTACAGAGACGGGGAGGGAGGGGTTTGCAGAAACGGGTAGGGGTGTAGGGGAGGGAGGAGGTTACAGAGAAGGGGAGGGGTGTAGGGGAGGGAGAGGTTACAGAGGCAGGGAGGGAGGGGGGTTACAGAGACAGGGAGGAGTGTCAGGGAGGGAGGGGGTTCCAGAGACAGGGAGGAGACTGAGGGAGAGAGGGGGGGTTACAGAGTCGGGGAGTGAATGGGTTACAGAAACGGGGAGGGAGGGGGTTACAGAGACAGGGAAGGGTGTAGGGGAGAGAGGGGGTTACAGAGACAGGGAGGGGTGTAGGGGAGAGAGGGGGTTACAGAGACGGGGAGGGGTGTAGGGGAGAGAGGGAGTTACAGAGATGGGGAGGGAGGGGGGTTACAGAGACGGGGAGGGGTGTAGGGGAGAGAGGGAGTTACAGAGATGGGGAGGGAGGGAGGTTACAGAGACAGGGAGGGATGTAGGGGAGAGAGGGGGTTACTGAGACAAGGAGGGGTGTAGGGGAGAGAGGGGGTTACAGAGACAGGGAGGGGTGTAGGGGAGAGAGGGAGTTACAGAGACAGGGAGGGAGGGGCTTATGGAGACGGGAAGGGGTGTCGGGACGGAGGGGATTACAGAGACCGGGAGAGGAGTAGGGGAGATAGGGGGTTACAGAGATGGGGACGGGTGTCGGAGAGGGAGGGTGTTACAGAGACGGGGAGGGAGGGGGTTACAGAGACAAGGAGGGAGGGGGGTTACAGAGATGGGGACGGGTGTAGGGGAGAGACGGGGTTACAGAGACGGGGAGGGGTGTAGGGGAGAGAGGGAGTTACAGAGACAGGGAGGGAGGGGGGTTATGGAGATGGGGAGGGGTGTCGGGGACGGAGGGGATTACAGAGACCGGGAGAGGAGTAGGGGAGATAGGGGGTTACAGAGATGGGGAAGGGTGTCGGAGAGGGAGGGTGTTACAGAGACGGGGAGGGAAGGTGTTACAGAGACAGGGAGGGAGGGGGGTTACAGAGACAGGGAGAGGAGTAGGGGAGGGAGGGGCTTACAGAGACAGAAATGGGGAAAGGGGGGTACAGAGTCGGGGAGTGAGAGGGTTACAGAAACAGGGAGGGAAGGGTTTACAGAGACAGGGAGGGGTGTAGGGGAGGGAGGGGCTTACAGAGACGGGGAGGAGTGTAGGGGAGGGAGGGGTTACAGAGACGGGGAGGGGTGTATGGGAGAGAGGGGGTTACAGATACAGGGAGGGGTGTAGGGGAGGAAAGGGCATCATAGAGATGGGGAGTGATGTAGGGGAGGGAGGGGGTTACAGAGACGGGGAGTGAGGAGGTTGCAGAAACGGGGAGGGGTGTTGGGGAGGGAGGGGGTTACAGAGACGGGGAGGGAGGGGGTTGCAGAAACGGGTAGGGAGGGGGTTACAGAGATGGCAAGGGGTGTATGGGAGGGAGGGGGATTACAGAGATGGGGAGGGGTGTAGTGGAGGGAGGGGTTACAGAGGCGGGGAGGGAGGGGGGTTACAGAGACAGGGAAGGGTGTCGGGGAGGGAGGGGATTACACAGACAGGGAGGGGTCTGAGGGAGAGAGGGGATTACAGAATCGGGGAGTGAGGGGGTTACAGAAATGGGGAGGGAGGGGGTTACCGAGACAGGGAGGGGTGTAGGGGAGGGAGGGGCTTACAGAGACGGGGAGGAGTGTAGGGGAGAGAGGGGATTACAGAGACGGGGAGGGGTGTAGGGGAGAGAGGGGGTTACAGAGACGGGGAGGGGTGTAGGGGAGAGAGGGAGTTACAGAGATGGGGAGGGAGGGAGATTACAGAGACAGGGAGAGGAGTAGGGGAGGGAGGGGCTTACAGAGACGGGGAAAGGGGGGTTACAGAAACGGGGAGGGAGGGGTTTACAGAGACAGGGAGGGGTGTAGGGGAGGGAGGGGCGTACAGAGACGGGGAGGAGTGTAGGGGAGGGAAGAGGTTACAGAGACGGGGAGGAGTGTAGGGGAGGGAAGCGGTTACAGAGACGGGGAGGGGTGTAGGGGAGGGAGGGGCGTACAGAGACGGGGAGGAGTGTAGGGGAGGGAAGAGGTTACAGAGACGGGGAGGAGTGTAGGGGAGGGAAGGGGTTACAGAGACGGGGAGGGGTGTAGGGGAGGGAGGGGGTTACAGAGACAGGGAGGGCTGGGTTACAGAGACAGGGAAGGGTGTAGGGGAGGAAGGGGCATCATAGAGATGGGGAGTGATGTAGGGGAGGGAGGGGGTTGCAGAAACGGGGAGGGGTGTTGGGGAGGGAGGGGGTTACAGAGACGGGGAGGGAGGGGTTTGCAGAAACGGGTAGGGGTGTAGGGGAGGGAGGAGGTTACAGAGAAGGGGAGGGGTGTAGGGGAGGGAGGGGTTACAGAGGCAGGGAGGGAGGGGGGTTACAGAGACAGGGAGGAGTGTCAGGGAGGGGGGGGTTACAGAGTCGGGGAGTGAATGGGTTACAGAAACGGGGAGGGAGGGGGTTACAGAGACAGGGAAGGGTGTAGGGGAGAGAGGGGGTTACAGAGACAGGGAGGGGTGTAGGGGAGAGAGGTTGTTACAGAGACGGGGAGGGGTGTAGGGAAGAGAGGGAGTTACAGAGATGGGGAGGGAGGGGGGTTACAGAGACGGGGAGGGGTGTAGGGGAGAGAGGGAGTTACAGAGACAGGGAGGGAGGGGGTTATGGAGACGGGAAGGGGTGTCGGGGATGGAGGGGATTACAGAGACCGGGAGAGGAGTAGGGGAGATAGGGGGTTACAGAGATGGGGAAGGGTGTCGGAGAGGGAGGGTGTTACAGAGACGGCGAGGGAGGGGGTTACAGAGATGGGGAGGGGTGTTGGGGAGGGAGTGGGTTACAGAGATGGGGAGGAAGGGGGTTACAGAGACGGAGAGGGAGGGGGTTGCAGAAACGGGGCGGGAGGGGGTTACAGAGACGGGGACAGGTGTTGGGGTGGGAGGGGAGTTTACAGAGACGAGGAGGGAGGGGGTTACAGAGCCAGGGAGGGGTGTCAGGGAGGGAGGGGGTTATAGAGACAGGGAGGGGTGTAGGGGAGACAGGGAGTTACAGAGATGGGGAGGAAGGGGGTTACAGAGACAAGGAGAGAGGGGGTTACAGAGACAGGGTGAGGAGTGGGGAGGGAGGGGATGGCGGAGACGGGGAAGGGTGTCAGGTAGGGAGGGGGTTACAGAAACAGGGAGGGGTGTAGGGGAGGGAGGGGTTTACAGAGACCGGGAGAGGAGTAGGGGAGATAGGGGGTTACAGAGATGGGGAAGGGTGTCGGAGAGGGAGGGTGTTACAGAGACGGGGAGGGAGAGTGTTACAGAGACAGGGAGGGAGGGGGGTTACAGAGACAGGGAGAGGAGTAGGGGAGGGAGGGGCTTACAGAGACAGAAATGGGGAAAGGGGGGTACAGAGTCGGGGAGTGAGAGGGTTACAGAAACAGGGAGGGAAGGGTTTACAGAGACAGGGAGGGGTGTAGGGGAGGGAGGGGCTTACAGAGACGGGGAGGAGTGTAGGGGAGGGAGGGGTTACAGAGACGGGGAGGGGTGTATGGGAGAGAGGGGGTTACAGATACAGGGAGGGGTGTAGGGGAGGAAAGGGCATCATAGAGATGGGGAGTGATGTAGGGGAAGGAGGGGGTTACAGAGACGGGGAGTGAGGGGGTTGCAGAAACAGGGAGGGGTGTTGGGGAAGGAGGGGGTTACAGAGACGGGGAGGGAGGGGGTTGCAGAAACGGGTAGGGAGGGGGTTACAAAGATGGCAAGGGGTGTATGGGAGGGAGGGAGATTACAGAGATGGGGAGGGGTGTAGTGGAGGGAGGGGTTACAGAGGCGGGGAGGGAGGGGGGTTACAGAGACAGGGAAGGGTGTCGGGGAGGGAGGGGATTACACAGACAGGGAGGGGTCTGAGGGAGAGAGGGGGGTTACAGAATCGGGGAGTGAGGGGGTTACAGAAACGGGGAGGGAGGGGGTTACCGAGACAGGGAGGGGTGTAGGGGAGGGAGGGGCTTACAGAGATGGGGAGGAGTGTAGGGGAGGGAGGGGGTTTACAGAGACGGGGAGGGGTGTAGGGGAGAGAGGGGGTTACAGAGACGGGGAGGGGTGTAGGGGAGAGAGGGGGTTACAGAGACAGGGAGGGGTGTAGGGGAGAGAGGGAGTTACAGAGATGGGGAGGGAGGGGGGTTACAGAGACGGGGAGGGGTGTAGGGGAGAGACGGGGAGGGGTGTAGGGGAGAGACGGGGAGTGGTGTAGGGGAGAGAGGGGGTTACAGAGACGGGGAGGGGTGTAGGGGAGAGAGGGAGTTACAGAGATGGGGAGGGAGGGGGATTACAGAGACAGGGAGAGGAGTAGGGGAGGGAGGGGCTTACAGAGACGGGGAAAGGGGGGTTACAGAAACGGGGAGGGAGGGGTTTACAGAGACAGGGAGGGGTGTAGGGGAGGGAGGGGCGTACAGAGACGGGGAGGAGTGTAGGGGAGGGAAGAGGTTACAGAGACGGGGAGGAATGTAGGGGAGGGAAGCGGTTACAGAGACGGGGAGGGGTGTAGGGGAGGAAAGGGCATCATAGAGATGGGGAGTGATGTAGGGGAGGGAGGGGGGTTGCAGAAACGGGGAGGGGTGTTGGGGAGGGAGGGGTTTACAGAGACGGGGAGGGAGGGGTTTGCAGAAACGTGTAGGGGTGTAGGGGAGGGAGGGGGTTACAGAGAAGGGGAGGGGTGTAGGGGAGGGAGGGGTTACAGAGGCAGGAGGGAGGGGGGTTACAGAGACAGGGAGGAGTGTCAGGGAGGGAGGGGGTTACAGAGACGGGGAGGAGTCTGAGGGAGAGAGGGGGGGTTACAGAGTCGGGGAGTGAATGGGTTACAGAAACGGGGAGGGGAGGGGGTTACAGAGACAGGAGGGGTGTAGGGGAGAGACGGGGTTACAGAGATGGGGAGGGGTGTAGGGGAGAGAGGGAGTTACAGAGACAGGGAGGGAGGGGGTTATGGAGACGGGAAGGGGTGTCGGGGATGGAGGGGATTACAGAGACCGGGAGAGGAGTAGGGGAGATAGGGGGTTACAGAGATGGGGAAGGGTGTCGGAGAGGGAGGGTGTTACAGAGACGGCGAGGGAGGGGGTTACAGAGATGGGAGGGGTGTTGGGGAGGGAGTGGGTTACAGAGATGGGGAGGGGTGTAGGGGAGAGAGGGAGTTACAGAGACAGGGAGGGAGGGGGTTATGGAGACGGGAAGGGGTGTCGGGGATGGAGGGGATTACAGAGACCGGAGAGGAGTAGGGGAGATAGGGGGTTACAGAGATGGGGAAGGGTGTCGGAGAGGGAGGGTGTTACAGAGACGGCGAGGGAGGGGGGTTACAGAGATGGGGAGGGGTGTTGGGGAGGGAGTGGGTTACAGAGACGGGGAGGAAGGGGGTTACAGAGACGGAGAGGGATCTGGTTGCAGAGACGGGGAGGGGTGTCATGGAGGGAGGGGGTTATAGAGACAGGGAGGAGGGGGTTGCAGAAACGGGGCGGGAGGGGGTTACAGAGACGGGGACGGGTGTTGGGGTGGGAGGGGAGTTTACAGAGACGAGGAGGGAGGGGGTTACAGAGCCAGGGAGGGAGGGGGTTATAGAGACAGGGAAGGGTGTAGGGGAGACAGGGAGTTACAGAGACGGGGAGGAAGGGGGTACAGAGACAAGGAGAGAGGGGGTTACAGAGACAGGGAGAGGAGTGGGGAGGGAGGGGATGACGGAGACGGGGAAGGGTGTCAGGTAGGGAGGTGGTTACAGAAACAGGGAGAGGTGTAGAGGAGGGAGGGGTTTACAGAGACGGGGAGGGGTGTCGGTGAGGGAGGGGGTTACAGAGACGGGGAAGGAGTGGGTTTACAGAGACAGTGAGAGGTGTAGGGGAGGGAGGAGGTGTCGGAGACAGGAGGGGTGTCGGGGAGGGAGGGGGTTACAGAGATGGGGATGGAGGGGGTTGCCAAAACTGGGAGGGAGGGGTGTTACAGAAACGAGGAGGGAGGGGGTTACAGAGACGGGGAGGGGTGTCGGGGAGGGAGGGGGTTACAGAGACGGCTAGGGGTGTCGGGGAGGGAGGGGGTTACAGAGACGGGGAGGGGTGTAGGGGAGAGAGGGGGTTACAGAGACGGGGAGGGGTGTCGGTGAGGGAGGGGGTTACAGAGACGGGGAGGGGTGTCGTGGGGGGAGGGGGTTTCAGAGACGGGGAGGGAGGGGGTTGCAGAAACGGGAGGGAGGGGGTTACAGAGTCGGGGAGGAGTGTAGGGGAGGAGGGGTTTACAGAGACGGGGAGAGGTGTAGGGGAGGGAGGGGTTACAGAGACGGGGAGGGAGAGGGTTACAGAGACGGGGAGGGGTGTCAGAAAGGGAAGGGGGGTTACAGAGACAGGGAGAGTTGTAGGGAAGGGAGGGGTTACAGAGACGGGGAGAGGTGTAGGGGAGGGAGGGGTTATAGAGACGGGGAGGGGTGTTGAGGAGGTAGGGGGGGTTACAGAGATGGGGAGGGAGGGGGGTTACAGAGACGGGGGGGTGTTGGGAAGGAAGGAGGGGTTATAGAGACGGGGAGGGAGGGGGCTTACAGAGACAGGGAGGAGTGTCAGGGAGGGAGGGGTTTACAAAGACGGGGAGGGGTGTCAGGGAGGGAGGGGTTTACAAAGACGGGGAGGGGTGTCAGGGAGGGAGGGGTTTACAGAGACGGGGAGGGGTGTCAGGGAGGAGGGGTTTACAAAGACGGGAGGGGTGTCAGGGAGGGAGGGGTTTACAAAGACGGGGAGGGGTGTCAGGGAGGGAGGGGTTTACAGAGACGGGGAGGGTTGTAGGGGAGTGGGAGCGTTACAGAGGACGGGGAGGGTTGTAGGGGAGTGGGAGGGTTACAGAGACTGGGAGGGGTGCTGGAGAGGGGGAGGGTTACAGAGACGGGGAGGGGTGCTGGGGAGTGGGAGGGTTACAGAGACTGGGAGGGGTGCTGGAGAGGGGGAGGGTTACAGAGACGGGGAGGGGTGCTGGAGAGGGGGAGGGTTACAGAGATGGGGAGGGGTGCTGGGGAGGTGGGAGGGTTACAGAGACTGGGAGGGTGCTGGAGAGGGGGAGGGTTACAGAGACGGGGAGGGGTGCTGGGGAGGGAGGGGAATGTAGAGACAGGGGGTGGTGAACTGACCAGTCCTGACTCATCTCATCCCAGCAACACACACACAGAATGCCGGAGGAACTCAGCAGGTCAGGTGGCAGCTGGGGAGGGGGGGTCAGTGGGAGTCAGTGGGAGGTGGGGTCAGTGGGGGAGGTGAGGGCCAGTGGAGGTGGGGGTCAGTGGGGTGTGGTGGGAGGTGGGGGAGGTGGGGGTCGGTGGGAGGTGGTGGGAGGTAGTGGGAGGTGGGGGAGGTGGGGGTCGGTGGGAGGTGGTGGGAGGTAGTGGGAGGTGGGGGAGGTGGGGGAGGTGGGGGGTCGGTAGGGGGGTGGTGGGAGGTGGGGGTTGGTGGGGGGTGGTGGGAGGTGGTGGGAGGTAGTGGGAGGTGGGGGAGGGTGGGGGTCGGTAGGGGGTGGTGGGAGGTGGGGGTTGGTGGGGGGTGGTGGGAGGGGGTGGGAGGTGGGGGTCGTTGGGGGGTGGTGGGATGTGGTGGGAGGTGGGGGTCGGTGGGGGGAGGTAGGAGGTGGTGGGAGGTGGAGGAGGTGGGGGTTGGTGGAGGTGGTGAGAGGTGGGGGTTGGTGGGAGGTGGGGTCGATGGTGAGGTGTGGGTCAGTGGGGGAGGTGGGGGTCGGTGGGAGGTGGTGGCAGCTGGGTGTCGGTGGGGAGGTGGGGGTTGGTGGGGGAGCTGGGGATTGTTGGGGGGTGGTGGGAGGTGGGTGTCGGTGGGGGTCGGTGGGGGAGGTGGGGGTCGGTGGGGGTCGGTTGGGGAGGTGGTGGGGGTTGGTGGGAGGTGGGTGTCGGTGGGGGGTGGTGGGAGGTGGGTGTCGGTGGGGGTCGGTGGGGGAGGTGGGGGTCGGTGGGGGTCGGTTGGGGAGGTGGTGGGGGTTGGTGGGAGGTGGGGGTCGGTTGTCGGTGAGGGGTGGTGGGGGTCAGTGGACGGTGGGGGAGGTGGGGGTCTGTGGGAGGTAGTGGGAGGTGGTGGTAGATGGAGGTCGTTGGGAGATGGTGGGAGGTGGGAGTCGGTGGGAGGTGGTGGGAGGTAGTGGGAGGTGGGAGTCGGTGGGGGAGGTGGGAGGTAGTGGGAGGTGGGGGTCGGTTGGGGTGGTCGTGGTCGGTGTGGGGTGTTGGAAGGTGGGGGTCGGTGGGGGTTGGTGGGGTGTGGTGGACGGTGAGGGAGGTGGGGGTCAATAGGGGGTGGTGGGAGGTGGTGGGAGGTGGGGGTTGGTGAGGGGTGGTGGGGAACAGTGGGGGGTGGGGCGGTGGGGGAGGTGGGGGTCTGTCGGGGTGGTGGGAGGTGGTGGGAGGTGGGAGGTGGGGGTTGGTGGGGAAGGTGGGGGTTGGTGGGGGTGGTGGGATGTGGTGGGAGGTGGGGGTCGGTGGGGAGTGGTGGGAGGTGGTGGGAGGTGGTGGGAGGTAGGGGGCACTGGGGCAGGTGGGGGGTCTGTGGGGGGTGGTGAGAGGTGGGGCTCGGTGGGAGGTGGTGGGAGGTGGGGTCGATTGGGGAATTGGGGAGGTCGGGGTCAGTGTGGGGTGTTGGGAGGTGGGGGTCGGTGGTTGGTGGGGGGGTGGTGGGAGGTGGAGGTCAGTGGGGGAGGTGGGGTCGGTAGGAGGTGGGGGTCGGTGGGGGTCAGTGGGGGGTGGTGGGAGGTGGGGGTCAGTGGGGGGTCGTGAAGGTGGGGGGTCGGTGGGGGGGAGGTGGGGTGGTGGGAGGTGGGGGTCGGTGGTGGAGGTGGGGGGTGGTGGGAGGTGGTCGGTGGGGGTCAGTGGGGGTGGTGGGAGGTGGGGGTCAGTGGGGGGTCGTGGAGGTGGGGGTCGGTGGGGGGAGGTGGGGGTGGTGGGAGGTGGGGGTCGGTGGGGTCGGTGGGAGGTGGGGGTCGGGTGGGGGGTGGTGGGAGGTGGTGGGAGGTGGGGGTCGGTGGTGGAGGTGGGGGTCGGTAGTGGTCGGTGGAGGGTGGTAGGAGGTGGTTGGAGGTCGGGGTCGGTGAGGGAGGTGGGGGTCGGTGGGGCATGGTAGGAGGTGGGGGTTGGTGGGGGTCGTGGAGGGTGGTGGAAGGTGGTTGGAGATGCGGGTCGGTGGTTGGAGGTGGGGGGCGGTGGGAGGTGGGGGTCAGTGGGGCATGGTAGGAGGTGGTTGGAGGTGGGGGTCGGTGGTTGGAGGTGGGGGTGGGTGGAGGAGGTGGGGGGGCAGTGGGAGTTGGGGGTCGGTGGGAGTTGGGGGTCGGTGGGGGGTGGTGGGAGGTGGTGGATGGTGGGGGTGGTGGGAGGTGGGGGTCGGTGGGGGGTGGTGGTGGGGGTGGAGGGAGGTGGGGGTCAGTGGGGGGTGGTGGGGGTGGTGGGAGGTGGGGGTCGTTGGGGGTGGTGGGAGGTGGTGGGAGGTGGGGGTCGGTGGGGAAGGTGGGAGGTGGTGGGAGGTGGGGGTTGGTGGGAGGTGTGGGTCGTTGGGGGAGGTGGGATGTGGTGGGAGGTGAGGGTCGGTGGGGGAGGTGGGGGTCGGTGGTGAGGTGTGGGTCGGTGGGGGTGGTGGGAGGTGGGGGTCAGTGGGAGGTGGTGGCAGGTGGGTGTCGGTGGGGGTCGGTGGGAGGTGGTGGCAGGTGGGTGTCAGTGGGGGAGGTGGGGGTCGGTGGGGAAGCTGGGGATCGTTCGGGGTGGTGGGGGGTGGTGGGAGGTGGGGGTCGTTGGGGGAGGTGGGGGTCGTTGGGGGGTGGTGGGATGTGGTGGGAGGTGGGGGTCGGTGGTGAGGTGTGGGTCGGTGGGGGTGGTGGGAGGTGGGGGTCAGTGGGAGGTGGTGGCAGGTGGGTGTCGGTGGGGGTCGGTGGGAGGTGGTGGCAGGTGGGTGTCAGTGGGGGAGGTGGGGGTCGGTGGGGAATCTGGGGATCGTTCGGGGTGGTGGGGGGTGGTGGGAGGTGGGGGTCGGTGGAGGAGGTGGGGGTCGGTTGGGGAGGTGGTGGGGGGTTGATGAGAGGTGGGTGTCAGTGGGTGGTGGTGGGAGGTGGTGGGAGGTGGTGGTCGGTGGGGGGGAGGTGGTGATGGTGGGAGGTGGGGATCGGTGGGGATCAGTGGGGGGTGGTGGGGGGTGGGGATCAGTGGGGGGTGGGGGTGGTGGGTGGTGGGAGGTGGGGGTCAGTGTGGGGTGGTGGGAGGTGGTGGACGGTGGGGGGAGGTGGGGGTGGTAGGAGGTGGGGGGTGAGTGTGGGGTGGTGGCAGGTGGTGGGAGGTGGGGGTCGGAGGGGGGTGGTGGGGGTGGTGGGAGGTGGTGGGACGTGGGGGTCGGTGGGAGGTGTGGGTCGTTGGGGGAGGTGGGAGGTGATGGTCTGTGGGGGAGGTGGGGGTTGGTGGTGAGGTGTGGGTCGGTGGGGGTCTGTGGGGGTGGTGGGGGTGGTGGGAGGTGGGGGTCTGTGGGGGTCGGTGGGAGCGGTGGGAGGTGGGGGTCAGTGGGGGTGGTGGGAGGTGGGGTCGGTGGGGGTCAGTGGGGGTGGTGGGAGGTGGGTGTCGGTGGGGGTCAGTGGGGGTGGAGGGAGGTGGGGGTCAGTGGGGGGTGGTGGGGGTGGTGGGAGGTGGGGGTCGGTGGGGGGTGGTGGGAGGTGGTGGGAGGTGGGGGTCGGTGGGGAAGGTGGGAGGTGGTGGGAGGTGGGGGTTGGTGGGAGGTGTGGGTCGTTGGGGGAGGTGGGGGTCGTTGGGGGGTGGTGGGATGTGGTGGGAGCTGGGGGTCGGTGGGGGTCTGTGGGGGTGGTGGGGGGTGGTGGGAGGTGGGGGTCTGTGGGGGGAGGTGGGGGTGGTGGGAGGTAGGGATCGGTGGGGGGCGGTAGGAGTTGGGGGTCAGTGGGGGGGTGGTGGGAGGGTGGGGGTCGGTGGGGGTCTGTGGGGGTGGTGGGGGGTGGTGGGAGGTGGGGGTCTGTGGGGGTCGGTGGGAGCGGTGGGAGGGTGGGGGTCTGTGGGGGTGGTGGGGGTGGTGGGAGGTGGGGGTCGATGGGGGGAGGTGGGGGTGGTGGGAGGTGGGGGTCGGTGGGGGTGGTGGGAGTTGGGGGTCAGTGGGGGGTGGTGGGAGGTGGTGGTCAGTGGGGGTCAGTGGGGGTGGTGGGAGGTGGGGGGGTCAGTGGGGGTCAGTGGGGGTGGTGGGAGGTGGGGGCTGTGGGAGGTGGGGGTCGGTGGCGGGTGGTGAGAGGTGGGGGTCAGTGGGGGGTGGTGGGGGTCGGTGGGGGGAGGTGGGGGTGGTGGGAGGTGGGGGTCGGTGGGGGCAGTGGAAGGTGGGGGTTGGTGGGGGGTGGTGGGAGGTGATGGTTGGTGGGGGGAGGTGGGGGTGGTGGGGGTGGTGGGAGGTGGGGGTCTGTGGGGGTCGGTGGGAGCGGTGGGAGGTGGGGGTCAGTGGGGGTGGTGGGAGGTGGGGTCGGTGGGGGTCAGTGGGGGTGGTGGGAGGTGGGTGTCGGTGGGGGTCAGTGGGGGTGGAGGGAGGTGGGGGTCAGTGGGGGGTGGTGGGGGTGGTGGGAGGTGGGGGTCGGTGGGGGGTGGTGGGAGGTGGTGGGAGGTGGGGGTCGGTGGGGAAGGTGGGAGGTGGTGGGAGGTGGGGGTTGGTGGGAGGTGTGGGTCGTTGGGGGAGGTGGGGGTCGTTGGGGGGTGGTGGGATGTGGTGGGAGGTGGGGGTCGGTGGGGGTCTGTGGGGGTGGTGGGGGTGGTGGGAGGTGGGGGTCTGTGGGGGGAGGTGGGGGTGGTGGGAGGTAGGGATCGGTGGGGGCGGTAGGAGTTGGGGGTCAGTGGGGGGTGGTGGGAGGTGGGGGTCGGTGGGGGTCTGTGGGGGTGGTGGGGGTGGTGGGAGGTGGGGGTCTGTGGGGGTCGGTGGGAGCGGTGGGAGGTGGGGGTCTGTGGGGGTGGTGGGGGTGGTGGGAGGTGGGGGTCGATGGGGGGAGGTGGGGGTGGTGGGAGGTGGGGGTCGGTGGGGGTGGTGGGAGTTGGGGGTCAGTGGGGGGTGGTGGGAGGTGGTGGTCAGTGGGGGTCAGTGGGGGTGGTGGGAGGTGGGGGCTGTGGGAGGTGGGGGTCGGTGGCGGGTGGTGAGAGGTGGGGGTCAGTGGGGGGTGGTGGGGGTCGGTGGGGGGAGGTGGGGGTGGTGGGAGGTGGGGGTCGGTGGGGGCAGTGGAAGGTGGGGGTTGGTGGGGGGTGGTGGGAGGTGATGGTTGGTGGGGGGAGGTGGGGGTGGTAGGAGGTGGGGGTCAGTGGGGGGTGGTGGGAGGTGGTGGGAGGTGGGGGTCGGTGGGGGTCAGTGGGGGCGGTGGGAGGTGGGGGTCAGTGGGGGGTGGTGGGAGGTGGTGGGAGGTGGGGGTCGGTGGGGGTCAGTGGGGGCGGTGGGAGGTGGGGGTCAGTGGATGTGGTGGGAGGTGGGGGTCAGTGGTGGGGGTGGGGTGGTGGGTGGTGGGGGTCAGTGGGGGATGGTGGGAGTTGGTGGTCGGTGGGGGGAGGTGGGGGTGGTGGGAGGTGGGGGTCGGTGGGGGCAGTGGGAGTTGGTGGGGGGTGGTGGGAGGTGGTGGGAGGTGGGGGGAGGTGGGGGTGGTAGGAGGTGGGGGTCAGTGGGGGGTGGTGGGAGTGGTAGGAGGTGGGGGTCGGTTGGGGGAGGTGGGGGTGGTGGGAGGTGGGGGTCGGTGGGGGCGGTGGGAGTTGGGGTCAGTGGAGGGTGGTGGGAGGTGGTGGTCGGTGGGGGTCAGTGGGGGTGGTGGGAGGTGGGGGTTGGTGGGAGCGGTGGGTGTGGGAGTCGGTGGGGGGAGGTGGGGGTGGTGGGAGGTGGGAGTCGGTGGGGGTCAGTGGGGGTGGTGGGAGGTGGGGGTCAGTGGGGGGTGGTGGGGGTGATGGGAGGTGGGGGTCGGTGGGGGGAGGTGAGGGTTGGTGGGGGTTGGTGGGGTATGGTCAGGGAGGTGGGGGTCAGTGAGGGAGGTGGGGATCGGTGGGGGGTGGTGGGGGGTGGAGGTCGGTGGGGGTTGGTGGGATATGGTGGGAGAGGTGGGGGTCAGTGAGGGAGGTGGGAGTCGGTGGAAGGTGGTAGGAGGTGGGGGTCGGTGGGTGTCGGTGGAGGGTGGTGGGAGGTGGTTGGAGGTGCGGGTCGGTAGAGGAGGTGGGGGGCGGTGGGAGTTGGGGGTCAGTGGGGGGTGGTGGGGGCGGTGGGAGTTGGGGGTCAGTGGGGGGTGGTGGGAGGTGGTGGTCGGTGGGGGTCAGTGGGGGTGGTGGGAGGTGGGGGTCAGTGGGGGTCACTGGGGTGGTGGGAGGTGGGGGTCAGTGGGGGGTGGTGGGAGGTGGGGGTCGGTGGGGGTGGTGGGAGGTGGGGGTCGGTGGGGGCGGTGGGAGTTGGGGATCAGTGGGGGGTGGTGGGAGGTGGGGGTCGGTGGGGGCGGTGGGAGGTGGGGGTCGGTGGCGGGTGGTGGGAGGTGGTGGTCGGTGGGGGGAGGTGGGGGTGGTAGGAGGTGGGGGTCAGTGGGGGATGGTGGGAGGTGGTGGTCGGTGGGGGGGAGGTGGGGGTGGTGGGAGGTGGGAGTCGGTGGGGGTCAGTGGGGTTGGTGGTTAGTGGGGTGTGGTGGGGGTGATGGGAGGTGGGGGTCGGTGGCGGGTGGTGGGAGGTGGTGGTCGGTGGGGGCAGTGGGAGGTGGGAGTCGGTGGGGGTGGTGGGAGGTGGTGGTCGGTGGGGGGAGGTGGGGGTGGTAGGAGGTGGGGGTCAGTGGGTGGTGGTGGGAGGAGGTGGGAGGTGGTGGTCGGTGGGGGTCGGTGGGGGTGGTGGGAGGTGGGAGTCGGTGGGGGTCAGTGGGGGTGGTGGTTAGTGGGGTGTGGTGGTGGTGATGGGAGGTGGGGGTCGGTGAGGGAGGTGGGGGTCGGTCGGGGCGGTGGGAGGTGGGGGTTGGTGGGGCATGGTGGGAGGTGGTTGGAGGTCGGGGTCAGTGGTGGGAGGTGGGGGTCAGTGGGGGTTGGTGGGGTATGGTCGGGGAGGTGGGGGTCAGTGAGGGAGGTGGGGATCGGTGGGGGGTGGTGGCGGTGGAGGTCGGTGGGGGTTGGTGGGATATGGTGGGAGAGGTGGGGGTCAGTGAGGGAGGTGGGGGTCACTGGGGTGGTGGGAGGTGGGGGTCAGTGGGGGGTGGTGGGAGGTGGGGGTCAGTGGGGGGTGGTGGGAGGTGGGGGTCGGTGGGGGTGGTGGGAGGTGGGGGTCGGTGGGGGCGGTGGGAGTTGGGGGTCAGTGGGGGGTGGTGGGAGGTGGTGGTCGGTGGGAGTCAGTGGGGGTGGGGGTGGTGGGAGGTGGTGGTCGGTGGGGGTCGGTGGCGGGTGGTGGGAGGTGGTGGTCGGTGGGGGGAGGTGGGGGTGGTAGGAGGTGGGGGTCAGTGGGGGATGGTGGGAGGTGGTGGGCGGTGGGGGGGAGGTGGCGGTGGTGGGAGGTGGGAGTCGGTGGGGGTCAGTGGGGGTGGTGGTTAGTGGGGTGCGGTGGGGGTGATGGGAGGTGGGGGTCGGTGGGAGCGGTGTAAGGTGGGGGTCGGTGGCGGGTGGTGGGAGGTGGTGGTCGGTGGGGGGAGGTGGGGGTCAGTGGGGGATGGTGGGAGGTGGTGGTCGGTGGGGGGGAGGTGGGGGTGGTGGGAGGTGGGAGTCGGTGGGGGTCAGTGGGGGTGGTGGTTAGTGGGGTGTGCTGGGGGTGATGGGAGGTGGGGGTCGGTGGGGGAGGTGGGGGTGGTGGGAGGTGGTGGTCGGTGGGGCAGTGGGAGGTGGGAGTCGGTGGGGGTGACGGGAGGTGGTGGTCGGTGGGGGGAGGTGGGGGTGGTGGGAGGTGGGGGTCGGTGGGAGCGGTGTAAGGTGGGGGTCGGTGGCGGGTGGTGGGAGGTGGTGGTCGGTGGGGGGAGGTGGGGGTCAGTGGGGGATGGTGGGAGGTGGGGTCGGTGGGGGGGAGGTGGGGGTGGTGGGAGGTGGGAGTCGGTGGGGGTCAGTGGGGGTGGTGGTTAGTGGGGTGTGCTGGGGGTGATGGGAGGTGGGGGTCGGTGGGGGAGGTGGGGGTGGTGGGAGGTGGTGGTCGTGGGGGCAGTGGGAGGTGGGAGTCGGTGGGGGTGACGGGAGGTGGTGGTCGGTGGGGGGAGGTGGGGGGTGGTAGGAGGTGGGGGTCAGTGGGGGGTGGTGGGAGGTGGTGGGAGGTGGGGGTCAGTGGGGGTGGTGGGAGGTGGGGGTCGGTGGGGGCGGTGGGAGGTGGGGGTCGGTGGCGGGTGGTGGGAGGTGGGGGTCGGTGGGGGGAGGTGGGGGTGGTGGGAGGTGGGGGTCGGTGGGGGCGGTGTAAGGTGGGGGTCGGTGGCGGGTGGTGGGAGGTGGTGGTCGGTGGGGGGAGGTGGGGGTCAGTGGGGGATGGTGGGAGGTGGTGGTCGGTGGGGGGGAGGTGGGGTGGTGGAGGTAGGAGTCGGTGGGGGTCAGTGGGGGTGGTGGTTGTGGGTGTGGCTGGGGGTGATGGGAGGTGGGGGTCGGTGGGGGGAGGTGGGGGTGGTGGGAGGTGGTGGTCGGTGGGGCAGTGGGAGGTGGGAGTCGGTGGGGGTGACGGGAGGTGGTGGTCGGTGGGGGGAGGTGGGGGTGGTAGGAGGTGGGGGTCAGTGGGGGGTGGTGGGAGGTGGTGGGAGGTGGGGGTCAGTGGGGGTGGTGGGAGGTGGGGTCGGTGGGGGCGGTGGGAGGTGGGGGTCGGTGGCGGGTGGTGGGAGGTGGTGGTCGGTGGGGGGAGGTGGGGGTGGTAGGAGGTGGGGGTCGGTGGCGGGTGGTGGGAGGTGGGGGTCGGTGTGGGTCAGTGGGTGTGGTGGGAGGTGGGGGTCAGTGGGGGTGGTGGGGTGGTGGGTGGTGGGGGTGCTGGGAGTTAGGGGTTGGTGGGGGGAGGTGGGGGTGGTGGGAGGTGGGGGTCGATGGGGGAGGTGGGGGTGGTGGGAGGTGGGGGTCGGTGGGGGCGGTGGGAGTTGGGGGTCAGTGGGGGGTGGTGGGAGGTGGTGGTCGGTGGGAGTCAGTGGGGGTGGTGGGAGGTGGGGGTCGGTGGGGGCGATGGGAGGTGGGGGGTGGTGGGAGGTGGTGGGAGGTGGTGGTCAGTGGGGGAGGTGGGGGTGGTAGGAGGTGGTGGACGGTGGGGGGAGGTGGGGGTGGGGGGAGTTGGGAGTCGGTAGGGGTCAGTGGGGGTGGTGGGAGGTGGAGGTCAGTGGGGGGTGGTGGGGGTGATGGGAGGTAGGGATCGGTGGGGGAGGTGGGGGTGGTGGGAGGTGGGGGTCAGTGGGGGCGGTGGGAGTTGTGGGTCGATGGGGTGAGGTGGTGGTGGTGGGAGGTGGGGGGTGATGGGTGTAGTGGGAGGTGGGGGTTAGTGGGGGGTGGTGGGAAGTGTAGGTCAGTGGGGGGTGGTGGGGGTGGTGGGAGTTGGGGGGTCGATGGGGTGAGGTGGTGGTGGTGGGAGGTGGGGGGTGATGGGGGTAGTGGGAGGTGTAGGTCAGTGGGGGAGATGGGGGTCAGTGGGGGCAGAGGGAGGTGTGGGTCAGTGGGGGGTGGTGGGGGTGGTGGGAAGTGTAGGTCAGTGGGGGGTGGTGGGGGTGGTGGAGTTGGGGGTCGATGGGGTGAGGTGGTGGTGGTGGGAGGTGGGGGTTAGTGGGGGGTGGTGGGAAGTGTAGGTCAGTGGGGGAGGTGGGGGTCAGTGGGGCAGAGGAGGTGTGGGTCAGTGGGGGGTGGTGGGGGTGGTGGGAGTTGGGGGGTCAATGGGGTGAGGTGGTGGTGGTGGGAGGTGGGGTTAGTGGGGGGTGGTGGGAAGTGTAGGTCAGTGGGGAGGTGGGGGTCAGTGGGGGCAGAGGGAGGTGTGGGTCAGTGGGGGGTGGTGGGGGTGGTGGGGGTGGTGGGAGTTGGGGGGTCGATGGGGTGAGGTGGTGGTGGTGGGAGGTGGGGGTTAGTGGGGGGTGGTGGAAGTGTAGGTCAGTGGGGGAGGTGGGGGTCAGTGGGGGCAGAGGGAGGTGTGGGTCAGTGGGGGGTGGTGGGGGTGGTGGGAGTTGGGGGGCCGGTGGGGGGAGGTGGAGGTGGTGGGAGGTTGGGGTCGGTTGGGGGTGGTTGGGGCGATTCAACCCTCTGACCCTGTTACCCCAGATGGTCACGCATTTGATTAGGTTCACCTGCTTGTCGATGCAAATATCCAATTGGCCAATCACGTGGCAGCAACTCAACGCATCAAAGCATGCCGACATGGTCAAGAGGTTCAGTTGTTGTTCAGACCAAACTTCAGAATGGGGGAAGAAATGTGAGTGTGACCATGAAATGATAGCTGGTGCTGGATGGAGTGGTTTTCTCTCAATGACAGAGATGGAAGCATATTAGTTTAATGTGTATTGTGTATTTGTAGTGAAGTAACTGTGTTAGTCACTGGTTTGTATATATAGCACTGAATTTATTATAAAGATATTTTGTATGAAAAAAAAGGGTTAGACACAGAGTGAAGCTCCCTCCACACCGACCCATCACACATTCCCGGAGTCAGACACAGAGTGAAGTTCCCTCCACACCGTCCCATCACACACTCCCGGGGTCAGACACAGAGTGAAGCTCCCTCCACACCGTCCCATCACACACTCCCGGAGTCAGACACAGAGTGAAGTTCCCTCCACACCGTCCCATCACACACTCCCGGAGTCAGACACAGAGTGAAGCTCCCTCCACACCGTCCCATCACACACTCCCGGGGTCAGACACAGAGTGAAACTCCCTCCACACCGTCCCATCACACACTCCCGGAGTCAGACACAGAGGGAAACTCCCTCCACACCGTCCCATCACATACTCCCGGGTTCAGACACAGAGTGAATCTCCCTCCACACTGTCCCATCACACACTCCCGGAGTCAGACACAGAGTGAAGCTCCCTCCACACCGACCCATCACACACTCCCTCCACACCGTCCTATCACACACTCCCAGGGTCAGACACAGAGTGAAACTCCCTCCACACCGTCCCATCACACAATCCCGGAGTCAGACACAGAGGGAAACTCCCTCCACACCGTCCCATCACATACTCCCGGGGTCAGACACAGAGTGAAGCTCCCTCCACACCGCCCCTTCACACACTCCAATCCACTCCAAGCCATTTCCCTCTCCCAGACACCTACTCCCCGTACCTTGCTGACTTGCACCGTGTGGTCGGCTCGTCCCCTGTGGTCACGGTGGTGACTGGGGACCTGACCGGGTGTGGATTCTTTGTCTCTGCAATACTCTGTGGGTTTCCAAGTGACAGGAGATGGACTGTGGCTGCCTTTCCCGGGATGAAGCGCCTGGATCTGTGCTCTCCTGGGGGACGTTAGTCAGGAGTATTCAAGGCCAGATAGGGGAGTGGGGGGCTCCTGGCTTCCTTCTCTCTGTTGGAAAGTGGCCAAATTCATCCCTTGCAGGCCCACGGGCCTCACATCCACCCTTTCATGGCCAGGATGCACCCGAGCATCAGTCCAGGTGTAATAATTGCTCTTGCCTGCAGTCTGCAGGTAAGCAATTTCCTGCTTTGCCACCATTTTGTCATCCCGCATCAGCTCTGCCCAAATCCAGAGGCAACATTCCCCATTTCAGAGGAGATCTGGCTTCATTCCAGATTCATTCCTCAGGCCCCTGCTGTGCCCTGGGAGTGTGTGATGGGACGGTGTGGAGGAAGCTTCACTCTGTGTTTGACCCCGGGAATGTGGGATGGGACGGTGTGGAGGAAGCTTCACTCTGTGTCTGACCCCGGGAGTGTGTGATGGGATGGTGTGGAGGGAGCTTCACTCTGTGTCTGACCCCGGGAGCGTGTGATGGGACGGTGTGGAGGGAGCTTCACTCTGTGTCTGACCCCGGGAATGTGTGATGGGACGGTGTGGAGGGAGCTTCACTCTGTGTCTGACCCCGGGACTGTATGATAGGATGGTGTGGAGTGAGCTTCACTCTGTGTCTCACTCTGGGAGTGTGTGATGGAACGGTGTGGAGGGAGATTCACTCTGTGTCTGACCCCAGGAGTGTGTGATGGGGCGGTGTGGAGGGAGCTCCGTTCTGAGTCTAACCCCGGGAGTGTGTGATGGGACGGTGTGGAGGGAATGTCACTCTGTGTCTGACCCCAGGAGTGTGTGATGGGACGCTGTGGAGGGAGCTCCGTTCTGTGTCTAACCCCAGGAGTGTGTGATGGGATGGTGTGGAGGGAGTGTGTGATGGGACAGTGTGGAGGGAGTATGTGACGGGACAGTGTGGAGGGAGTGTGTGATGGGACAGTGTGGAGGGAGTGTGTGACGGGACAGTGTGGAGGGACTGTGTGATGGGACAGTGTGGAGGGAATATGTGATGGGACAGTGTGGAGGGAGTGTGTGATGGGAGAGTGTGGAGGGAGTGTGTGACGGGACAGTGTGGAGGGACTGTGTGATGGGACAGTGTGGAGGGAATATGTGATGGGACAGTGTGGAGGGAGTGTGTGATGGGAGAGTGTGGAGGGAGTGTGTGATGGGACAGTGTGGAGGGAGTGTGTGATGGGATGGTGTGGAGGGAGTGTGTGATGGGACGATGTGGAGGGAGTGTGTGACGGGACAGTGTGGAGGGAGTGTGTGATGGGACAGTGTGGAGCGAGTATGTGATGGGACAGTGTGGAGGGAGCCTCAGTCTCATTATTGCCCCTCCTGCGGTGCAGTGCTCCCTCCACACCAGCCCCAGGGAGTTACGTCAAAGTGCTGGGTAGGGTGCTTATGCAGGCTGAGTTTGGATGGGGGGTCATGCCTCTCCTCACCCTCCCACTTGCCCTGAGCAAACCTCCCCCCACCCCCAAGCACATGCCCGAGCAAATCCTGTTCTGGTCACTGACCCCCTCCCTCTAACCATGGGTGACTCGACCTGCTGCATCGTGGTACCTCCCCTCTGCTGTCGTCACTGATCCATACATTGTTAAACATCACACCAGCTTTGTTCAGATTTCCTGGAGAATTGGCCTGTCACCAAAGACTACAGTAAATTTCTCCGGGCGCACAGTGGAGAGCGTTCAGAATGATTGAATCACCATCTGCTCCAGAGGGGCCACTGCACGGGATTAGAAAAAGCTGCAGGAAGTTGCAAACTCAGACAACTCCATCGTGAGCACTAGTCTCCCCAGCATCGTGAATACCTTCAAAAGGCAACGCCTCAGCAAGGCGGCGTCTATCACTAAGGATCCCCACCACCCAGGACTTGCTTTGTTCTCATTGTTACCTAACAGGAGCCCGAAGACACACACTCAATGATTCAGGAACAGCTTCTTCCCCTCTGTCATCAGATTTCTGAATGGAAAGTGAACTCTCAACTTTTTTTGTGTGTTCTCTTTCTGTAATACCTACTAAATTTTAAAATATATATTTCTCACTGTTACTGAGAATTTTTTTTATCGATATGTATTGCATTGTACTGCCACCATAAAACAGCAAGTTTCACATCTGCCGGTGATTCTGATACTGAACATCAGTACAGACTGAGAAACAGCTCCTGGTCACAGAGCAGAACTTGATCCCTCTCTGCTGTCCCAGTGCCCAGCCAGAGGAACACATGGTCACAAAGTCATCACAGACAGCTCAGAGCACTGGTGTGGTATATACTCTGGTGTGGTATATAATCTGGTGTGGTATACACTCTGCTGTGGTATATACTCTAGTGTGGTACATACTCTGGTGTGGTATACACTCTACACTGTCCCTCTCTCTCTCTCTGGTGTGGCATGCACTCTGCAATGTCTCTCTGGTGTCATATATACTCCACACAGTCTCTCTCTGGTGTGATATATACTCTACACCGTCTCTCTCTGGTGTGAGAGATACTCTACACTGTCTCTCCCTGGTGTGATATATATACTCTACACTGTCTCTCTCTGGTGTGATATATACTCTACACTGTCTCTCTCTACTGTGGCATGTACACTGCACTGTCTCTCTCTGGTGTGATATATACTCTACACCGTCTCTCTCTGGTGTGATTTATACTCTACACTGTCTCTTTCTGGTGAGGTTTATACTCTACGCTGTCTCTTTCCAGTGTTATATATACTCTACACTGTCTCTCTCTGGTCTGATTTATAATCTACACTGACTCTCTCTGGTGTGATACATATACTCTACACTGTCTCTCTATGCTGTGATATATACTCTGCACTGTCTATCTCTGGTGTGATATACACTCTGAACTGCCTCTCTCTGGTGTGATATATACTCCACACAGTCTCTCTATAGGGTGATATATACTCTACACAGTCTCTCTCTGGTGTGATATGTACTCTACACAGTCTCTTTCTGGTGAGATATATATACTTTACATTGTCTCTCTCTGGTGTGATATATACTCTACACTGTCTCTCTCTGGTGGGACATGTACACTACCCTGTCTCTCTCTGGTGTGATATATACTCTACACTGTCTCTCCCTGGTGTGATATATACTCTACACAGTCTCTCTCTGGTGTGATTTATACTCTACACTGTCTCTTTCTGGTGAGGTTTATACTCTAAACTGCCTCTCTCTGGTCTGATTTATACTCTACACTGACTCTCTCTGGTGTGATATATACTCTACACTGTGTCTCTGGTGTGATATATACTCTACACCTTCTCTCTCTGGTGTGATATATACTCTGCACTGTCTCCCTCTGGTGTGATATATACTCTGTACTGTCTCTCTCTGGTGTGGCATGTAATAAACACCGTCACCCTCTGGTGTGATTTACACTCTACACCGTCTGCCTCCCTGGTGTGATATGTGCTCTGCACTCTCTCTCTCTGGTGTGATATATACTCTACACTGTCTCCCTCTGGTGTGAAATATACACTACACTGTCTCTCTCTGGTGTGATATATAGTCTACACTGTCTGTCTGGTGTGATATATACTCTACACTGTCTCTCTCTGGTGGGAAATATACACTACACTGTCTCTGGTGTGATATACAGTCTACACTGTCTCTCTCTGGTGTGATATATACTCGACACTGACTCTCATGTGATATAAACTCTACGCTGTCTCTCTCCGGTGTGATATATACTCTACACTGTCTCTACAAGGTCTGATTTATCCTCTACGCTGTCTCCCTCTGGTGAGGTTTATACTCTGCACTGTCTCTCTCTGGTCTGATTTCTACACTACACTAGCTCTCTCTGGTGTGATATATGCTCTACACTGTCTCTTGTGTGATATATACTCAACTGTCTCTCATCTGATATATAGTCTACACTGTCTCTCTCTGGTGTGGCATATACTCTACACTGTCTCTCTCTCTGGTGTGATATAAACTCTACATTGCCGCTCTCTCTGATCTGATGTGTACTCTGCACTGTCTTTCTCTGGTCTGATTTATACGCTACACTGTCTCTCTCTGGGCTGATAGGTACTCTACACAGTCTCTCTCCGGTGTGATATATACTCTGCAGTGTCTCTCTCTGGTCTGATGTATACTCTACACGGTCCCTCTCTGGTCTGATTTATACTCTACACTGTCTCTCTCTGGTGAGGTTTACAAGCTACACTGTCTCTCTCTGGTCTGATTTCTACTCTACATTGCCTCTCTCTGGTGTTGTATATACACTACACTGTCTCTCTCCGGGGTGATATATACACTACACTGTCTCCGTCCGATGTGATATGTACTGTACATCGTCTCTATCTGGTGTGGTAGATACTCTACACTGTCTCTCTCTGGTGTGATATATACTCTGCACTGTCTCTTTCTGGTGTGATAGATACTCTACACTGTCTCTCTCTGGTGTGATATGTACCCTACACTGTCTCTCTCTGGTGTGATAGATACTCTACACTGTCTCTCTCTGGTGTGATATATACTCTGGTGTGGTATACACTCTACTGTGCTATATACTCTGGTGTGGTATACACTATGGTGTGGTATACACTCTGGTGTGGTTTATACTCTACACTGTCTCTCCCTGGTTTGATTATATACTCTACACTGTCTCTCTCTGGTGTGACATGTGCACTGCACTATCTCCTTCTGGTCTGATTTCTACTCTACACGGGCTCTCTCTCGTCTGATTTCTACTCTACGCTGTCTCTCTCCAGTGTGATATATACTCTACACTGTCTCTCTCTGGTCTGATTTATACTCTACAATGACTCTCTCTGGTGTGGTAAATATACTCTACACTGTCTCTCTATGCTGTGATATATACTCTGCACTGTTGCTCTCTGGTGTGATATACACTCTGCACTGCCTCTCTCTGGTGTGATATATACTCCACACAGTCTCTCTCTGAGGTGATATATACTCTACACAGTCTCTCTGTGGTGTGATATATACACTACACAGTCTCTCTCTTGGGTGATATGTACTCAACACCGTCTCTCTCTGGTGTGATAAATACTCTGCACTGTCTCTCTCTCTGGTGTGATATATATTCTGCACTGTCTCTGTCTGGTGTGATACATGCTCTATACCGTCTCTCTCTGGTGTGATATATACTCTACAATGTCTCTCTCTGGTGTGATTTATACTCTACACCGTTTCTCTCTGGTTTGGCATGTAATCAACACTGTCTCTCTCTGGTGTGATTTATATTCTACACTGTCTGTCTCCCTGGTGTGATATATACTTTACACAGTCTCTGGTGTGATATATACTGTAGACTGTCCCTCGCTGGCATGATATGTACTCTACACTGTCCCTCTCTGGCATGATATATACTCTACACTGTCCCTCTCTGGTGTGATATATACTCTACACTGTCCCTCTCTGGTGTGATATATCCTCTTCACTGTCACTCTCTGGTGTGATATATACTTTACACTGTCCCTCTGTGGTGTAATTTATACTCTACACTGTCCCTCTCTGGTGTGAGAGATACTCTACACTGTCTCTCTCTGGTGCGATTTATACTCTACACTGTCTCTCTCTGTTATGATATATACTCTACACTGTCTCTCTCTGGTGTGATAGATACTCTACACTGTCTCTCTCTGGTGTGGTATATACTCTGGTGTGGTATACACTCTGCTGTGGTATATACTCTGGTGTGGTATACACTATGGTGTGGTATACACTCTCGTGTGGTTTATACTTTACACTGTCTCCCTCTCTCTCTCTCTGGTGTGGCATGTACTCTGCAATGTCTCGCTGTTGTGATATATACTCCACACTGTCTCTGTCTGGTGTGATATATACTCCACACTGTCTCTCTCTGGTGTCATATATACTCTACACTGTCTCTCTCTCTGGTGTGATATATAGTCTTCACTGTCTCTCTCTGGTGTGGCATGTACACTGCACTGTCTCTCTCTGGTGTGATATATACCCTACACTGTCTCTCCCTTGTGTGATATATACTCTACACTGTCTGTCTCTGGTGTGATATATACTCTACACCGTCTCTCTCTGGTGTGATTTATACTCTACACTGTCTCTTTCAGGTGAGGTTTATACTCTACACTATCTCCCTCTGGTCTGATTTCTACTCTACATTGGCTCTCTCTGGTCTGATTTCTACTCTACGCTGTCTCTTTCCAGTGTGATATATACTCTACGCTGTCTCTCTCTGGTCTGATTTATACTCTACACTGACTCTCTCTGGTGTGATATATATACTCAACACTGTCTCTCTATGCTGTGATATATACTCTGCACTGTTGCTCTCTGGTGTGATATACACTCTGCACTGCCTCTCTCTGGTGTGATATATACTCCACACAGTCTCTCTCTGGGGTGATATATACTCTACACAGTCTCTCTGTGGTGTGATATATACACTACACAGTCTCTCTCTTGGGTGATATGTACTCAACACCGTCTCTCTCTGGTGTGATAAATACTCTGCACTGTCTCTCTCTCTGGTGTGATATATATTCTGCACTGTCTCTGTCTGGTGTGATACATGCTCTATACCGTCTCTCTCTGGTGTGATATATACTCTACAACGTCTCTCTCTGGTGTGATTTATACTCTACACCGTTTCTCTCTGGTTTGGCATGTAATCAACACTGTCTCTCTCTGGTGTGATTTATATTCTACACTGTCTGTCTCCCTGGTGTGATATATACTTTACACAGTCTCTGGTGTGATATATACTGTAGACTGTCCCTCGCTGGCATGATATGTACTCTACACTGTCCCTCTCTGGCATGATATATACTCTACACTGTCCCTCTCTGGTGTGATATATACTCTACACTGTCCCTCTCTGGTGTGATATATCCTCTACACTGTCACTCTCTGGTGTGATATATACTTTACACTGTCCCTCTGTGGTGTAATATATACTCTACACTGTCCCTCTCTGGTGTGAGAGATACTCTACACTGTCTCTCTCTGGTGCGATTTATACTCTACACTGTCTCTCTCTGTTATGATATATACTCTACACTGTCTCTCTCTGGTGTGATAGATACTCTACACTGTCTCTCTCTGGTGTGGTATATACTCTGGTGTTGTATACACTCTGGTGTGGTATACACTCTGCTGTGGTATATACTCTGGTGTGGTATACACTATGGTGTGGTATACACTCTCGTGTGGTTTATACTTTACACTGTCTCCCTCTCTCTCTCTCTGGTGTGGCATGTACTCTGCAATGTCTCGCTGTTGTGATATATACTCCACACTGTCTCTTTCCAGTGTGATATATACTCTACGCTGTCTCTCTCTGGTCTGATTTATACTCTACACTGACTCTCTCTGGTGTGATACATATACTCTACACTGTCTCTCTATGCTGTGATATATACTCTGCACTGTCTTTCTCTGGTGTGAAATATACTCTACACTATCTCTCTCTGGTGTGATATACACTCTGCACTGCCTCTCTCTGGTGTGATATATACTCCACACAGTCTCTCTCTGGGGTGATATATACTCTACACAGTCTCTCTGTGGTGTGATATATACTCTACACTGTCTCTCTCTGGTGTGGCATGTACACTACACGGTCTTTCCCTGATGTGATATATACTCTACACCGTCTCTCTCTGGTGTGATTTATACTCTACACCGTCTCTTTCTGGTGAGGTTCATATTCTACACTGTCTCTGTCTGGTCTGATTTCTACTCTACACTGTCTCTCTCTGGTCTGATTTCTACTCTACACTGGCTCTCTCTGGTCTGATTTCTACTCTACGCTGTCTCTCTCCAGTGTGATATATACTCTACACTGTCTCTCTCTGGTCTGATTTATATTCTACACTGACTCTCTCTGGTGTCATACATATACTCTACACTGTCTCTCTATGCTGTGATATATATTCTGCACTGTCTCTCTCTGGTGTGAAATATACTCTACACTGTCTCTCTCTGGTGTCATATATACTCCACACAGTCTCTCTCTGGTGTGATATATACTCTACACCATCTCTCTCTGGTGTGATATGTACTCTACACTGTCTCTCTCTGGTGTGATATGTATTCTACACTGTCTCTCTCTGGTGTGATATATACTCTACACTGTCTCTCTCTGGTGTGATATATACTCTACACTGACTGTCATGTGATATATACTCTACGCTGTCTCTCTCTGGTGAGGTTTATACTCTACACTGGCTCTCTCTGGTGTTGCATATACTCTACACTGTCTCCCTCTGGTGTGATATATTCTCTACACAGTGTCTATCTCTGGTGTGATATATACAGTAGACTGTCCCCCTCTGGTGTGATATGCACTCTGCACTGTTCCTCTCTGGCGTGATATGCACTCTACACAGTCCTTCTCTGGTGTGATATGTACTCTATATTGTCTCTCTCCGGTGTGATATATACACCACACTGTCTATCTCTGGTGTGATATATACTCTACACTGTCTCTCTCTGGTGTGATATATACTGTGGACTGTTCCCCTCTGGTGTGATATGTACTCTACATGTCCCTCTCTGGCGTGATATATACACTACACTGTCCCTCTATGGTGTGATATATACTCTACACTGTCCCTTTCTGGTGTGATAAATACTCTACACTGTCCCTCTCTGGTGTGATATATATTCTATACTGTCCCTCTCTGGTGTGATGTATACTTTACGCAGTCCCTCTATGGTGTGATATATATTCTTCAATGTCCCTCTCTGGTGTGAGAGATACTCTATACTGTCTCTCTACAGTGCTATTTATACTCTACACTATCCATCTCTGGTGCGATTTATACTCTACACTGCTTCTCTCTGGTGTCATATGTACTCTACACTATCTCTCTCTGGTGTCATATATACTCTACACTGTCTCTCTCTGGTGTGATATATACTCTGCACTATCTCTCTCTGGTGCGATTTATACTCTGCACTGTCTCTCTCTGCTATGATATATACTCTACACTGTCTCTCTCTGGTGTGATATATACTCAACACCGGCTTTCTCTGGTGCGGCATGTACTCTACACTGTCTCTCTCTGGTGTGGTATATACTCTGGTGTGGTATACACTCTGCTGTGGTATATACTCTGGTGTGGCATACACTGTGGTGTGGTATACACTCTCGTGTGGTTTATACTTTACACTGTCTCCCTCTCTCTCTCTGGTGCGGCATGTACTCTGCAATGTCTCGCTGTTGTGATATTTACTCCACACTGTCTCCCTCTGGTGTGATATATACTCTACACTGTCTCTCTCTGGTGTGATATATACTCTACACTGTCTCTCTCTCTGGTGTGATATATAGTCTACACTGTCTCCCTCTGGTGTGGGATGTACACTGCACTGTCTCCCTCTGGTGTGATATATACCCTACACTGTCTCTCCCTAGTGTGATATATACTCTACACGGTCTCTCCCTGGTGTGATATATACTCTACGCCGTCTCTCTCTGGTGTGATTTATACTCTGCACTGTCTCTTTCAGGTGAGGTTTATACTCTACACTATCTCCCTCTGGTCTGATTTCTACTCTACACTGGCTCTCTCTGGTCTGATTTCTACTCTACACTGTCTCTCTCCAGTGTGATATGTACTCTACACTGTCTCTCTCTGGTCTGATTTATACTCTACACTGACTCTCTCTGGTGTGATACATATACTCTACACTGTCTCTCTATGCTGTGATATATACTCTGTACTGTCTTTCTCTAGTGTGAAATATACTCTACACTGTCTCTCTCTGGTGTGATACACACTCTGCACTGCCTCTCTCTGGTGTGATATATACTCTACACAGTCTCTCTGTGGTGTGATATTTACTCTACACTGTCTCTCTCTGGTGTGGCATGTACACTACACGGTCTTTCCCTGATGTGATATATACTCTACACCGTCTCTCTGTGGTGTGATTTATACTCTACACTGTCTCTTTCTGGTGAGGTTTATACTCTACACTGTCTCCCTCTGGTGTGATATATTCTCTACACAGTGTCTATCTCTGGTTTAATATATACAGTAGACTGTCCCCCTCTGGTGTGATATGCACTCTGCACTGTTCCTCTTTGGCATGATATATACTCTACACAGTCCCTGTCTGGTGTGATATATACTCTACGTTGTCTCTCTCCGGTGTGATATATACACCACACTGTCTATCTCTGGTGTGATATATACTCTACACTGTCTCTCTATAGTGTGATATATACTCTACACTGTCTCTCTCTGGTGTGATATATACTGTAGACTGTCCCCCTCTGGTGTGATATGTACTCTTCGCTGTCCCTCTCTGGTGTGATTTATAGTCTACACTGCTTCTCTCTGGTGTCATATATACTCTACACTGTCTCTCTCTGGTGTGAGTGATACTCTACTCTGTCCCTCTCTGGTGTGATATATACTATACACTATCTCTGGTGTGATTTGTACTCTGCACTGTCTCTGGTGTGGTATATATTCTACACTGTCTCTCTCTTGTGCGATTTATACTTTACACTATCTCACTCTGGTGCAATTTATACTCTACACTGTCCCTCTCTGGTATGATATATACTGTACACAGTCTGTCTGTGGTGTGATATATACTCTACACAGTCTCTCTCTGATGGGATATATACTCTGCACTGTCATTCTCTGGTGTGATATATACCATAAAGTGTCTCTCTCTGGTGTGATATATACTCTGTACAGTCTGCCTCTGGTGTGGTGTATACTCTACACTGTCTCTAGTGTGATATATAGTCTAAACTGGCTCTCTCTGGTGTGAGAGATACTCTACACTGTCCCTCTCTGGTGTGATATATACTCTACACAGTTTCTCTCTGGTGTGATATACACTCTGCACTGTCTCTCTCTGGTGTGGAATATACTATACACTGTCTCTTGTGTGATATATAGTCTAAACCAGCTCTGTCTTGTGTCATAAATACTCTACACTGTCTCTCTCTGGTGTGATATATACTACACACTGTCTCACTCTGGTGTGATATATATTATACACTGTCTCTTGTGTGATATATAGTCTAAACTGGCTCTCTCTGGTGTGATAGATATTCTACACCATCTCTCTGGTGTGATATATACTCTGCACTGTCACTCTCCGGTGTGATATATACTATACACTGTCTCTCTCTGCTGTGATATATACCCTGCGCTGTCTCTCTCTGGTGTGATATATACTCCACTCTGCCTCTCTCTGGTGTGATATATACTATACATGGTCTCTTCTGTGATATATACTCTGCACTGTCTCTCTCTTGTGTGATATATACTCTACATTGTCTATCTCTGGTCTGATTCATACTCTATACTGACTCTCTCTGGTGTTATATATACTCTACACTGTCCCTCTCTGGTGTGATATATACTCTACACTGTCCATCTCTGATCTGATATATACTCTACACTCTCTCACTGGTGTGATATATACTATACACAGTCTCTCTCTGGTGTGATATATACTCTACATGGTCCCTCTCTGGTGTTTTATATACTATGCACTGTCTCTTGTGTGATACATAGCCTAAACTGTCTCTCTTTGGTGTGAGAGATACTCTATACTCTCTCTCTCTGGTGCAATTAATACTCTACATTGTCCCTCTCTGGTGTGATATATACTCTGCACTGTCTCTCTCTGGTGTGTCATATACTCTATGTTCCCTCTCTCTGGTGAGGTTTATACTCTACACCTTCTCCCTCTGGTGCAGATTACATTCCGTGCTTTCTCTCCCAGCTGCAGTGTATTCTGCAGACAGGTTTCCCTGGTGTGATTTATCAGCTGCTCTGCCTCTCTCGGACGGCGCTTTACTGTGTGCTCTCTGTTCTTGATGAGCTTCATACTCTGCACTGTCCCTCCCCGGTGTGGTTTATCTTAGACACTGCCACACTCTGGTGTTGTTTCTACTGCCTCTGCCTGGTGTGGTTTATGATCTGCACTGCCTCCCTCTGGCGGTGTTTGTATTCTGCACTGCTTCTCCCTTAGGTGGTTTGTGGTCAACACTGTCTGTCCTTGCATGGTATATAATCAACACTGCCTCTCCCTGGTGTAGTTTATACTCTCGACTGTCCCTCTGTAGCATGGATTGTGCTCTGCACTGGCTCTCACTGATTCTGTTAAAACTGCACTGGGTCTCCCTGGTGTTGTGTATACTCTGCAATATCTGTGCCTAGTGTGTTTCATACATGCCCTGCCTCTCACTGGTGCTGTTTAAACTCTGCACTGTCTTCCTGTTGCAGTGATTTTACTCTGCACTGTCTGTCCCGGGTGTTATTTATTTTCAGCACTGCCTCTCCCTGCAGTACTGAATACTCTGCACTCGCTCAGTCTGGTGTGGTTTATACTCATCACCATCTCTCCCTGATGTCTATTCTACTCTGTCCCTTCCTTCCGACAAGCAGTTTGTACCTCAGCAGTGAAACTTCCTAGTGCAGTTGCTCTGAATTGAGTCTCCCCGGTCGGGTTTAAACTTGACACTGTCTCTCCCTGGTGAGGTTTATATTTGACACTGTCTCTCCACAGTGAGGTTTACACTCTACACTCTCTCTCCCCGGTGAGGTTTAAACTCTACACTGTCTCTCCCTGGTGAGGGTTAAACTCAACACTGTCTCTCCCCGGTGAGGTTTAAACTCGACCCTTTCTCTCCCTTGTGAGGTTTAAACTCTACACTGTCTCTCCCTGGTGAGGTTTAAACTCGATGTTGTCTCTCCCCAGTGTGGTTTAAACTCTCCACTGTCTGCCCCCCCCCCACCCCAGTGAGGTTTAAACTCTACACTGTCTCTCCCCGGTGAGGTTCATATTCCACACTATCTCTCTCTGGAGAGGTTTATATTCTACACTGTCTCCCTCTGGAGAGGTTTATATTCTATACTGTCTCTCCCTTCTTTGGTTTTATCTCTGCACGGCCTTTCCATTTTGCAAACTGTACTCTGCACTGTCTGTCCCAGTGGCAGTTTGAAGTCTGCACTGTCTCTCCCTGGACAGCCACTCTCTGGTGCAGTTTATATTCTGCACTGTTTTTCACACCGCACACCAGGGGGAACACTACGGTGTTATAACTGTGCTTGGGGGAGACATTGTAGTCTACACCGCGGAGGGACAGTGCAGAATCAGAGTGTACCTGCACCAGGTGTAGGCGGTGCAGAGGATTAGTGGCGCCAGACAGAGGCAGTGCACAGTATGTACTGGACAGGGAGGCATGGTGCAGAGTATAATCCAGACCAGTGACAGACAGAGCAGAGTGTAAGCGGTACCAGTGACTGATCGAGCAGAGTATGAACTGCAGCAGGAAGAGCCAGTACTGAGTGTAACCTGCAGCTCGGAGGGAAGTTCCAGAGTGAAAACCACATCAGGGAGAGACAGTACTGATTATGTACTCAGGGAGAGACAGTACAGAGGATGAACAGCACCAGGGAGAGGCAGTTAGAAGCATTAATGGCAGGTGGGAAAGACAGTGCAGATTACAGTATATTCCGTAGATGGAGACACAGTTCAGGCTTCAAACTGCCACTGGGACTGACAGTGCAGAGTACCATCGGCAAAAGGCAGAGGCAGTGCAGTGTTAAAGCCAAAGAAGGGAGTGGCAGTCGGGACTACAAACCCCACCGGGAAGAGACAGTGTAGAATTTAAACCTCACCACGGAGAGACAGTGTCGAGTTTAAACCCCACCGGGGGAAGACAGTGTCGAGTTTAAACCCCACCGGGGAGAGACAGTGTAGAATATAAACCCCACTGGGCAGAGACAGTGTCGAGTATAAACCCCACCGGGGAGAGACAGTGTCGAGTTTAAACCTCACCAGGGAGAGACAGTGTCGAGTTTAAACCCCACCGGGGAGAGACAGTGTAGAATATAAACCCCACTGGGCAGAGACAGTGTCGAGTATAAACCCCACCGGGGAGAGACAGTGTCGAGTTTAAACCCCACTGGGCAGAGACAGTGTTGAGTATAAACCCCACCGGGGAGAGACAGTGTCGAGTTTAAACCCCACTGGGCAGAGACAGTGTCGAGTATAAACCCCAGCGGGGAGAGACAGTGTCGAGTTTAAACCCCACCGGGGAGAGACAGTGTCGAGTTTAAACCCCACCAGGGAGACAGTGTCGAGTTTAAATCACACCGGGGAGACAGTGTCGAGTTTAAATCACACCGGGGAGAGACAGTGTAGAATATAAACCCCACCAGGGAGACAGTGTCGATTTTAAACCCCACCAGGGAGACAGTGTTGAGTTTAAACCACACTGGGGAGAGACAGTGTTGAGTATAAACTCCACCGGGGAGAGACAGTGTCAAGTATGGTCCGATACACACTCCGTACTTCCCCCCACCTCCCCACCCCTGTGGGGTGTATTCTCTGCACTGGCCTTCTGTACTGCAGATTGTAGTCTGCACTGTCTCTCCCTGGTGAGGTTTTTTGTCTGCATTGTCTCTCCAGCTAACTTCCAATCATGGTTTGGGCACCTAGAATTGTGTATTTGATCGAGTGAGTTTTGATGCTGAATTGTAAGCCTAATTTACCATATCATCTGGCCTCCTGTATTTTGCTGATGAGGTTGGATCTGGAAAGTTGGTCAGCTACTGAGTTCCGAACTTTTGTGCAAGAGAGTGGTTGGAACAGTGAAGACTTGTCCACTCTGTAGGACTTCAGACTCTGGGATGAACTAAAGGATGCCCTCGCTTTGGGAGAGCCAGCAGGGGACCTAGAGGTCCTCATCGACCAGTCCATCCGCCTTGACAATCTTCTGGCAGAGCAGAAAAGGGACTACATTACGAGGCCGAAGAGGGCCCGCCCAAGCCTGGCCACAATCCTTTGCAGTTCCACCCCCGGCTCTGGGACCATGACCAGCACTCCCGCTCGAGCCCACGCAGATTAGTTACACGAGTCTCCCCGACAGGAGGTCCCGGCGTCGGAACCAAGGCTGCTGCAGCTACTGTGGGGGAGCAGGTCACCCGCGGGCTGAATGTCTGAAGCTGCAGCCGCCTGGAGACCTGCTAAAACTGTCCAGGTGTCGGGAGGGCTGTGATGGTAGCGACCACGATGCCCAATCCCACAGATTCTGGTTTCGTGCCAAAGGAGGAGTTCACCTGGAGCAGAGGTTGAGGCAGGTGAAGGCTTCCGTGGAGTGGGGCAGGGGGTTATTTTTAGGACTTAGGAACTTCCTGTCAGATCGACCGGCCACTATGAGAGTTGAGCAAGTCCACCCCCTCAACTGTCTTGGACGGCTGCCCGCTAGGTTCCGGGCCGATCCAGCAACAGACAGCGGGTTTGCAGATGTGGAGAGGGAATCATGTGGAAGACATTAGCTCCTGATCCTCTGGCACCCTTGGCTGCCCCAGCAGAACCCATCCGTGGTCTGGAGGGAGGGGAAGAATCATTGCTCGGTCCAGTTATTTTGGCGCGGCCTTCCGATCCCCAGACTCTCCCGAGACCAACGACCACCACGGGGGACAGACCTCAGTGCGAGGTCACGGAAAGTCTAAGGTAGCCAGCTGCCAGGTCCCGACTAAACGGGGGGCTCCTAACCGCAGCCCCTTAGAGTCTATTCCTGGAGTGCGAGGGCTTCTGTAAAGCCTCGTTGCCATCGCCTGAGGAATTGATGGAGTCTAGTGACCCTAGGAAAGAGACTTGGAGGTTGGTCGAACCTGCCCTGCCACCGCAGAAGCCTCAGGAGCAGGAGAGCCTTGAAGGAGAGTTCAGAAGAGCTTGCAACACCCAGGCTGGTTGAAATTCCTTGAGGATCTCTGAGGATCTAACCTGGTCCCAACACACTGATGTCGTCATAAAGAAGGCAAGACAGCGGCTATACTTCATTAGGAGTTCGAAGCGATTTGGCATGTCAACAAATACACTCAAAAGCTTTTACAGTTGTACCAGGGACAGCATTCTGACAGGCTGCATCACTGTCTGCTGTGGAGGGGCTACTGCCCAGGACCGAAAGAAGCTACAGAGGATTGTAAATCTAGTCAACTCCATCTTGGCTACTAGCCTACAAAGTACCCGGGACATCTTCAGGGAGCAGTGTCTCAAAAAGGCAACGTCCATTATTAAAGACCTCCAGTACCCAGGCCATGCCCTTTTCTCACTGTTACCCTCAGGAAGAAGGTGCAGAAGCCTGAAGACACACACTCAGCAATTCAGGAACGACTTCTTCCCCTCTGCCATCCGATTCCTAAATGGACTTTGAAGCTTAAAACACTACCTCACTTTTTTTAATATACAGTATTTCTGTTCTTTGCACATTTTAAATAATCTATTCAATATACGTAACTGATTTACTTGTTTATTTATTAGATTAGATTAGATTATGAGGACACTCAGTCCTCGTTTATTGTCATTTAATAATGCAGTCATTAAGAAATGATACAATGTTCCTCCAGTATGATATCAGAGAAACACAAGACAGACCAAGACTAAAACTGACAAAAACCACATAATTATAACATATAGTTACAACAGTGCAAAGCAATACCAGAATTTGATAAAGAGCAGACCATGGCACTGTAAAAAAAAAGTCTCAAAGTCCCGATAGCCCCATCATCTCACGCAGACGGTAGAAGGAAGAAAAACTCTCCCTGCCGTGAACCTCCAGCGCCGCAAACTTGCCGATGCAGCTCCCTGGAAGCACCCGACCGCAGCCAACTCTGAGTCCATCCGAAAACTTCAACCCTCCGACCAGCCCTCCGACACCGAGCACCGAGCACCATCTCTGCCAAGTGCTTCGACCCCGACCCTGGCCGCCAAGCAGCAGGCAAGGCCGAGGACTCGGGGCCTTCCCCTCCGGAGATTCTCGATCGCGCAGTAGCAGCGGCAGCGAAGCGGGCATTTCAGAAGTTTCACCAGATGTTCCTCCGTGCTTCTCACGTCCGTCTCCATCAAATCAGGATTCTGCACGGTACCTCCATAACAAATAACAGATATTCATTCCGGAGAGGCCGCTGCGCGTTGCGTCACGCCGCCATCTTCTCTTCGGAGCTTATGAAAAGTTCTGTTTTATTATTACGTTTTACTTTATTTATTATTATAATTAGTTTTCTCTCTCACTGCTAGATTACGTACTGCTGCTATTAAGTTAACAAATTTCATGTCACATGCCGGTGATGGTAAACCTGATTCTGATTCTGACCAGGACTTGGACGAGGTCTTCAGCAAAGGAAAAGCCTCGACTCTTCCACCACACTGACTGCGCTCTAGGTCTTCTCCTCCGCGTGGTCGATCATACGCGCCCTCTGGTCCAGAGACAAGTGCAGCGGGAGAGCACACAAAGGAGGGTCTCGCTACGGGAGTCGTTCAGCCCTCCACCTCACCAGCCGGTGCGGGCTTCCTCTTTGTACAGAAGAAGGATGGGCGCCTGTGGCCATGTATGTACTGATTATAGAGGATTAGGACGCATGACAGTCAAGAATCGTTACCCACTTACACTCATGAATACTCCCTCCAAAGTTCTTCAAGAAAACAGAGTATTCACTAAACTAGACCTATGGAGCGTGTACAATCTGGTCCGTGTAAGGGAAGGCGATGAGTGGAAGGCTGATTTCAATACACCGATGGGCACTACGTGTACATGGTTATGCCCTTCAGCCTTGTAAACACTCCAGCAGTTTTTCAGGCCTTTATAAATGACGCGCTCTGGGATACTCTCCATGTGAACGCCTTCGTCTACTTGCATGATATCCCAATCTTCTCGAAGTCCGCGGAGGAGCACATTGCTCATGTCAGCAATGTTTTAAAGCAGCTTCTAGACCATGGGCATTATGCCAAGTTGGAGAAGTCCAAATTTCGTGTGACAATCGTATCTTTTTTTTTTTGGGTCTCATCATCTCCAATGGCAATCTCAAGATGGACCCTACGAAGACCCAGGCAGTCAGCTATTGGCCACAACCATCAGACAAGTCCAACTATTCCTGGGGTTTGCTAACTTCTACCGGAAGTTCATCTGGAACTTCAGCTTGGTGGCAGCTCTGCTGACGGCTTGAACAAGGAGGTCCACGGGCCCCTTTTTGTCTGGACTGCCGAAGTGGAGGCTGCTTTTATAGGGCTTCAACAACAGTCCACATCTGCTCCCGTCTTGGTTTCGCCTAACCCGGCCCGGAGCGGTTGCAGTGTGGTGTCAACAGTCACCTTCAGATGGTAAACTGCACCCGTGTGCGTTCTCCAGAAGACAGAAACTACAACGTCAGGAATCAGGAGCTATTAGCAGTTAAGTTGCCTCGGGAGGAATGGCTACACTGGCTTGAGGGGGCCTAGAGCCCTTTTATTGTTTGGACAGACCACAAGAATCTAGCGGATATTCAGGAGGCTATGTGGTCTTTTTCCGTCAAAGGGTTTTATACACGGTACATCCTATACTCTCCAGCGGTTTATAGAACATAGAACATAGAATTGTACAGCACAGTACAAGCCCTTTGGCCCACAGTGTTGTGCTGACCCTTAAACCCTGCGTCCCAAATAACCCCCCCACCTTAAGTTCCTCCATATACCTGCCTAGTAGTCTCTTAAATTTCACTAGTGTATCTGCCTCCACCACTGACTCAGGCAGTGCATTCCACACACGAACCACTGTCTGAGTAAAAAAACTTCCTCTAATATCCCCCTTGAACTTCCCACCCCTTACCTTAAAGCCATGTCCTCTTGTATTGAGCAGTGGTGCCCTGGGGAAGAGGCGCTGGCTGTCCACTCTATCTATTACTCTTAGTATCTTGTATACCTCTATCATGTCTCCTCTCATCCTCCTTCTCTCCAGAGAGTAAAACCCTAGCTCCCTTAATCTTTGGTCATAATGCATACTCTCTAAACCAGGCAGCATCCTGGTAAATCTCCTGTGTACTCTTTCCAATGCTTCCACATCCTTCCTATAGTGAGGCGACCGGAACTGGACACAGTACTCCAAGTGTGGCCTAACCAGAGTTTTATGGAGCTGCATCGTTACATTGCGACTCTTAAACTCTATCCCTCGACTTATGAAAGCTAACACTCCATAAGCTTTCTTAACTACCCTACCTACCTATGAGGCAACTTTCAGGGATCTGTGAACATGTACCCCCAGATCCCTCTGCTCCTCCACACTACCAAGTATCTTGCCATTTACTTTGCACTCTGCCTTGGAGTTTGTCCTTCCAAAGTGTACCACCTCACACTTCTCCGGGTTGAACTCCATCTGCCACTTCTCAGCCCACTTCTGCATCCTATCAATGTCTCTCTGCAATCTTCAACAATCCTCTACACTATCCACAACACCACCAACCTTTGTGTCATCTGCAAACTTGCCAACCCACCCTTCTACCCCCACATCCAGGTCGTTAATAAAAATCACGAAAAGTAAAGGTCCCAGAACCGATCCTTGTGGGACACCACTAGTCACAGCCCTCCAATCCAAATGTACTCCCTCCACCATGACCCTCTGCTTTCTGCAGGCAAGCCAATTCTGAATCCACCTGGCCAAACTTCCCTGGATCCCATGCTTTTTGATTTTCTGAATAAGCCTACCATGTGGAACCTTGTCAAATGCCTTACTAAAATCCATATAGATCACATCCACTGCACTACCCTCATCTATATGCCTGGACACCTCCTCAAAGAACTCTATCAGACTTGTTAGACATGATCTGCTCACTGTCCCTGATCAGACCATGATTCTCTAAATGCCCATAGATCCTATCTCTTAAGAATCTTTTCCAACAGCTTTCCCACCACAGACATATGGCTCACTGGTCTATAATAACCCGGACTATCCCTACTACCTTTTTTGAACAAGGGGACAACATTCACCTCCCTCCAATCCTCCGGTACCATTCCCATGGACAACGAGGACATAAAGCTCAGCAATCTCTTCCCTCACCTCATGGAGCAGCCTGGGGAATATTCCGTCAGGCCCCAAGGACTTATCCATCCTAATGTATTTTAACAACACCTCCTCTCTCTTAATATCAACATGCTCCAGAACATCAACCTCACTCATATTGTCCTCACCGTCATCAAGTTCCCTCTCATTGGTGAATACCGAAGAGAAGTATTCATTGAGGACCTCACTCACTTCCACAGCCTCCAGGCACATCTTCCCACCTTTATCTCCAATCAGTCCTACCTTCACTCCTGTCATCCTTTTGTTCTTCACATAATTGAAGAATGCCTTGGGGTTTTCCCTTACCCTACTCGCCACGGCCTTCTCATGCCCCCTTCTTGCTCTTCTCAGCCCCACCTTAAGCTCCTTTCTTGCTTCCCTATTTTCCTCAATAGACCCATCTGATCCTTGCTTCCTAAACCTCATGTATGCTGCCTTCTTCCACCTGATAGATTCTCCACCTCACTTGACACCCATGGTTCCTTCACCCTACCATTCTTTATCTTCCTCACCGGGACAAATTTATCCCTAACATCCTACCGTATATATACAGTACACCCCATACTCTCTAGTGGTTTATACACAGTACATCCTATACTCCCCAGCGGTGTATACACAGTACATCTTATACTCTGGAGTGGTTTATACACATTACATCCTATATACCCCATGGTGTATACACAGTACATCCTATATTCCCCAGCAGTATGTACATAGTACATCCGATACTTCCCAGCGGTGTATACACATTACATCCTATTCTTTGTATCCTATACTCCCAGTGGTGTATACACAGTTCCTCCTATACTCCCCAACAGTGTATACACAGTACGTCCTATATTCCCAGCAGTGAATGCACAGTATGTCCTATACTCCCCAGCGGTGTATACACAGTATGTCCTATACTCGCAGTGGTGTATACACAATACATCCTATACTCCCAGCGGTGTATACAGAGTATATCCTATACCGCCCCAGCGGTGTATACCCAGTATATCCTATACTCCCCAGCAGCGTATACACAGTATGTCCTATACTCCCAGTGGTGCATACAGAGTATATCCTATACCGCCCCAGCGGTGTATACACAGTATATCCTATACTCCCCAGTGGTGTATACATAGTTCCTCCTATACTCCCCAGCAGTGTATACACAGTATGTCCTATACTCCCAGTGGTGTATACACAGTTCCTCCTATACTCCCCAGCAGTGTATACACAGTATGTCCTATACTCCCAGTGGTGTATACACACTATATCCTATACTCCCAGTGGTGTATACACAGTATATCCTATACTCCCCAGCAGTGTATACACAGTTCCTCCTATACTCCCCAGTAGTGTATACACAGTATGTCCTATACTCCCAGTGGTGTATACACACTATATCCTATACTCCCAGTGGTGTATACACAGTATATCCTATACTCCCCAGCAGTGTATACACAGTATGTCCTATACTCCCAGTGGTGTATACACAGTATATCCTATACTCCCCAGCACTGTATACACAGTTCCTCCTATACTCCCCAGTAGTGTATACACAGTATGTCCTATACTCCCAGTAGTGTATACACAATATATCCTATACTCCCCAACAGTGTATACACAGTATGTCCTATACTCTCAGTGGTGTATACACAGTATATCCTATACTCCCAGTGGTGTATACACACTATATCCTATTCTCCCAGCAGTGTATACTCAGAACATCCTATACCCCCAGTTGTCCATACAGTATACAGTACATCCTTTACTCCTGTGCAGTGTATACACAGTACAACCCCTACTGTGCCCACATTGTGTCCTCTCCTCTGCCATGTTCTATACACTATACATCCCACACTCTCGCATGGTGTATATACAGTCTGCTCTGTCTTCCTCTGCGTGCTGTATACTCTCCCACGGAGCGTACACAGAGTGTAAATGTGCTCAGTGCTGTGGAGGGCTTTACCTGCGATGAACTGGGACTTGTTGTCAGATTTTCCATACCAACTCATTGGTGTCTCTATACCAGACTGTGGTGCAGCCCAGGCAATATTCTCTCCGCCACACAGCTATAGAAGTATGTCGAAGTTTTAGGTGCCATGCTGAACCTTCGAAAACCTGTGAGGAGTAGAGGCGCTGCCGTGCTTTCTTTGTAATGGCATTAATGGGCAGGGACCAGGACAGGTCCTGCGAAATGATAACACAGAGGAATTTAAAGTTACTGACCCTCTCCACCACTGATTCCCCCCCCCCCCCCATGAGAACTGGCTCATGGCCCTCTAGTTCTCTCCTCCTGAAATTAATATGTATCCCTTGGTCTGGCTGATATTGAGTGAGAGGTTGTTGCTGTGGCGTCAGTCAGCCGGATTTTCAATCTCTGCTGGGAGGCAGGATCTCCCAGTAGCCACCCACTTCAACTCTGCTTCCCACTCCTGTTCAGATATGTCTATACATGGCCTCCTGTACTGCCATGATGAGGCTAAACTCAGGTTGGAGGAGCAACACCTCATATACCGTCTAGGTAGTCTCCAGCCCCTTGGTATGAACATAGAATTCTCCAACTTCTGGTAATTCCCTCCCCCTCCCTTCCCCTATCCCTATGTCACTCTGCCCCCTCCCCCAGCTGCCTATCACCTCCCTCATGGTTCCGCCTCCTTCTACTACCCATTGTGTTTTCCCCTATTCTTTCTTCACCTTTCCTGCCTATCCCCTCCCTGTCTCCCCTTCCCCACCCCTTTATCTTTCCCCTTACTGGTTTTTCACCTGGAACCTACCGGCCTTCTCCTTCCCACCATCCCCCCACCTTCTTTATAGGGCCTCTGCCCCTTCCCTCTTCAGTCCTGACGAAGGGTTCTGGCCCGAAACGTCGACCAATCTTTTCCACGGAGGCTGCCCGACCCGCTGAGTTCCTCCAGCGTGTTGTGAGTGTTGCTCTGCTCATGCTGATTGGTCACCAGCTTGGATATTGCCAACGCCAGTGGTGTTACCAATAAACTCTAGCATTGGAGCTACGTTTAGGTTCAGAGACGTAAGTATAAAATGAGCAGAGCAGGGGGCTAAGCACACGGCGTTATGGTGGTCGATCCAAACTGACTGGACTGGGGTCTGCAAGTGAGGAAATCGAGGATCCAATTGCACAAGGAGGGACCGTGGCCAAGGTCTTGGAGCTTATTGATTAGTGGTCAATGAAGAGCATTCTGGCGTGCTATACTCCGCCGCGATGTATACATGGTGCAGCGTGAATTTTCCCGCGCCGTGCAGGCGGTGTGTACGGCTGCCGCGCAGGCGCGTTGAGAGAAGGGTCCTGCATGCGAGCTGAAGGGGGAGGGGTTGGGGGGGCGGAGGCGTGGAAAGTCGCGCGCGCGCCGTGCGTGTCCGCGTGACGCGGGTGCGCGCGCATCCAGCCGGCAGCAATGGCGGAGCGCGCGGCGGGCAGGGTTGCGCTGTCCCCCCGGACGGTGCTGAAGTGAAGGCGGCTGCCCGCGCGATCCCGGCGGCGGAGTAGGCGGCGGCGGCGGCGGGGGAGTAGGCGGCGGAAGAGGAGGAGTAGGCGGCGGCGGCCTGAGGAAGGAAGGATCAGGAGGGAGCGAGGAGCGGCGGCGGCGGCCATGGAGGGGCAGCCCGACAGCCCGAGCCGGGCGGTGGAGTACCTGCTGGAGCTCAACAACATCATCGAGTCCCAGCAGAAGCTGCTGGAGCAGCAGCGGCGCCGCATCGACGAGCTGGAGCGGCAGCTCGAGCGCCTGAGTCGCGAGAACCGTAGCCTGCGCCGGGCCGGCGGGGAGGCCGAGCGCCCGCCCGCCTCCGCCGCCGTCCCGGCCGCCCCCCAGCCGGCAGGTGGCCCGCTGCCTCCCGACGGCGCCAGCAGCCCCCCGGCCACCCCGCAGAGGAGCAGGTAAGGGATCGGGCACGGTTACCGGGGTGGCGGGTGACGGGGTTCACGTTGTGTGGGAGTCGTGGGGTTAATGTTATGCAGAATGGTAATGTTAAGGTGTGGGAAGGAAGGAGTTAATTTATGAAGGGTCCGTGTGGGAACTGCCGGGCTAATATATGCGGGAGGGAAAGGATGAGAATCGTGGGGTTAATGTGTAGGATAACAAGGTTGAAGTGTAAGAGGGAAGAGGTTAATATTTGGGAGGAAACAGTTGAAGCGTGGGAGGGAAGGGGTTAATGTTGTGAGAAAGGGAAGTTGAAGGAAGCATGGTGTTCATGTGTGTTGGTTCACGTTAGCGCTGGAGGGAATAGGTTAACGTGAGAGAGGGAAGGTGTGGGAATCGTGGGATTAATGTTGTGGAGGTTGACAAGATTGAAGTGTGGGAGGGACGGTGTGGGAATCGTGGGGCTAATATGTGTGGGATGACGTTAGTGAGGGAGGGAGGGGTTAATGTGAGAAAGGGAAGGTGTGGGATTTGCGGTGTTCGTGTGTGGGGGATCACATTAGTGTGGGAGTGAAAGGGATTAATCTGTGGGAGAGAAGGCGTGGGACTCGTGGAGTTAGTGTGTATGGGATGTTAGTTTGGGGGAGAGGTAGTTGATGAAGGAGTTAAAGTATGGAAGGGAAAGGGTTAATGTGTGGGACGGAAGGGTTGGTGTGTGGGAGGAAAGGGGTGAGATTCAAAGGGTTAATGTGTGTAGGGTGACAGTTTTAAAGTGTGAGAGGGAGGGGAGCGAAGAGAAAGTAGCATAGGGAAGTAGTCAATCTGTGGGACAGAAGGGGTTAATGTTGCGTGGAAGGTAAGGTGCGAGAAGCATGAGGTCAATGTGTGTGGGACCCATGGGATTAATGTGTGTGGGATAAAAGGAATGAAAAATGGGATGGGAGAGGTTAATGTTAATAAAGAACAGGCCCTTCAGCCCATGATGGTGTGCCACCCTTTTAACCTGTTCTGAGACCAATCTAGCCCTTCCCTCCCACATAGCCCTCCATTTTTCTATCATCCATGTGCCTATCTAAGATTCTCTTAAATGTTCCTAATGTATCTGCCTCTACCACCACCTCTGGGAGGATGTACAATGCACCCACCAGTCTCTGAGTAAAATAATCTCTGACCCCTGTGCTTTCCTCCAATCACCTTCAAATTATGCCCCCCATGTTAGCCATTCTTACTCCGAGAAAAGGTCTTTGACTATCCACTCGACCAATGCCTCTTATCATCTTGTACACTTCCATCCAGTTACCTCTCATCCTCCTCCTCCCCAAAGAGAAAAGCTTTAGCTCACTCAACCTTTCCTCATAAGACATGCTATCTACTCGAGGCAGCACTGTGGTAAATCTCTGCCCTCACTAAAGCTTCCACATATTTCCTATCATGAAGTGACCAGAACTGTGCACAATATCCCAAGTGTAGTCTAACCAGAGTTTTATAGAGCTCCAACATTACCTTCTGCCTTTTGAACTCAGTCCCCCAACTAATGAAGGCCAACTTCTTAACACACCCATCAACATGCAGCAGTTTTGAGGGATCTATGGATGTGAATCCCAAGATCCTTGTGTTCCTCCACACTGCTAGGAATCCTGCCATTAACCCTGTACTCTGACCTTCCAAAGTGAATCTCTTCACACTTTACGAATTTAACTCTATTTGCACTTCTCAGCCCCCTCTGCATCCTGTCATTGGTCCGTTGTAACTTAATGTTGAATGAGAGGGAAGGGGTTAATCTGTGGGAAAGAAGATGTGGGGCCCATGGGGTTATTGTGTGTGAGGTGACAAAGTTAAAGTGTGGGAGCGAATGGGGTTAATGTGTGAGAATCATAGGGTTAACATTCTGTGCAGATTGACTGGACTAAAGCTTGGAAGGGAAGAGGTTAATGTGGGAAGGAAGGGGTTAATGTGCGGGAATGACAGTGTTAAAATGTTGAGCAGAAGGGGTTAATGTGAGAGTTACACTCTGGGAGGGACAGGGTTAAAATGGCATGGGAGGGAGGATTCAATGTATGTTTATCGTAAAAGTGTGTATGCAGAGTACAACTCTGAGATGTGGAAATCGTAAGGTTAATATAGTGTACCTTTGACTGATATGGGATTAGGGTTAAAAATTGTTGAGGGAATATGTGGGAGGGCTAGTTACCTATGTTGTGGGGGTAAACGGGGTTAAATGGTGTGTGGGAGGGGCAACAAATTTAATATTGATTAGGTGGGCTGGCTTAAAGTAGTGTGGAATAAAGGGGTTAAAGTGTTGAAGAGAAGGTGTGGAAATCACATTTAATATTATGTGGGCATTGCAGGGTTAGGTGGTGTTAGAGGGAAATTTTGTCAGTAACAGGGTTAAAGTTGGTTACCGTTTGAAAGGAGTGTGGTGAGCTTTGGGAAGACAGGGTTAATGCTATGTATGGGAGTGACAGGGTTGAGTGAGGGCTGGCTGCCATGGGAGCAGATGGGTTAAAATCTGTGGGAATCACAGCATTAGTACAGTGTGGGTGTGATTGTGTGAGGACTGGCTGCCTGTTGTATGGGGGCGGACGGTTTAAGATTATATGGGAACTAGAGGGTTAATATTAGGTTGAAGGGTTGGGGAGGAAGCGACAGTTTTGTTATGTGTGGAATTTGTTGTAGGAAGGATGTGTGGGAATGACAGTGTTAAATAACTGTGGGAACAACAGCATTATGCTATAAGACAGATAACATTAAAATGACAGGGTTAAAGATATGCCAGGTGGGAAACAACCCCAAAGGTTACAGGGAGAAGGGAGGAGAATGAGAACTAGAGGGAAAATAAGTCAGCCATGATGGAATGGCAAGTGAAGACTCGATGGGCCAAATAGCTTAATTCTGCTCCTATGTCTTAAGGTGTGGCAATCACGGGGTTAAAGTTGTGTGCGACTCACAGTTAAAATTCTGTAGGGAGGTGTTGTGTCAATTATGTAGGAGGTTTTGACATTAAAATTCTGGGAAGGCAGTGACATTAAAATATGGAAATCATAGGGTTAAATTGTGAGTTAAAATCCTGTGAATGTTGCTGACACATTGTGTGGGAGTGGATGGGTTAAAACTGTGCAGGATTCACAGGGTTAAAACTATGTGGGAAGGATGGTGTTAAATGGGAATTGTAGTATTAACGTATAAATGGCACAACACAGTCACGGTTAAAATTATGTGGGAATTGGGTGATTATATTTTGTGTGGGAGGTGATGGGTTAAAGTTGTGTGTGGAGCGTGGGTGATGCATTGTGTGCGATGCAGTGGGTTAGGGTTCTGTGGCAGGAATCGCCTCAAAATTCTTTTGGTGTGTTGGCGTTGGGAGGGTGAAAGGGTTAAAATTATGTACACGGTCATGTGTTGTGCAGGCTGCACAGAGGGGGGTTCAGAGAGGGGTCACGTATTGAAGAGTGCGAGGGGGTGACGAGTTGCACGGGAGGATCAGGGTGACAGGGTAATGGGTTACGTGGGAACGGCGGGAGAAGGCCGTAATCTTGCGCCCGACTGATGCACAGGATCAATAGGTCAGTGCACTGCACGTGGGGTACTGGACATCGCATTGCGCCTTGCGTGGAAGTATCTGGGGTGTGTGGATGCTTATGGAAGTATCGGTTGCTATTGTAGACAGGGTTAATACCGGCATGAGCGAGGGATAGGATTAGCTCTAAGTGGGAGTGCTGGTGTCAAAATCAGGCCTGGGGTTAATATATTATGCGCAGGTTTTCAACTGGGTGAGAACAAGGGTGAATACTGAGGGTGATCAAGGGATAATGTCAGTTTTGAGCAGTGGTTAACGTTAAGTGTTGGGGTTAACTCTGTTACTGTGTTGTGTGACCCAGTGTTAATATTAGGGTGTGCAAGGGTTAACATTAGAATGCAGTACAGGCCCTTCGGCCCACGATGTTGTGCCGACCTTTTAACCCACTCTGGAATCCCGCCTACATAGCCCTCCATTTTCCTATCATCCATGTGCTTATCTGAGAATTTCTTTAATATCCCATGATTAATCTGCCTCTGCTATCACCCCAGGCAACCCATTCCACCACACACCAATCTCTGTGTAAGGAATTTGCCTCTGACTCCTCCCCCCACGCCATACATTTCTCCAATCACCTTAAAATTATGCCTCCTCGTATTAGCCATTTCAGCTCCGCTGTCAACTTGATCTGTGCCTCTTATCACCTTGTACACTTCTATCAAGTCACCTCTCTTCCTCCTCCTCGCCAAAGAGAAAAGCCCTAGCTTGTTCAACCTTTTTTCACAAGACACGCTCCCCCAATCCCGGCAGCATCCTGGTAAATCTCCTCTGCACGCTCTCTAAAGCTTCCCCATCCTTTCTATAATGAAGCAACCAACACTGAACACAAGTGTGGTCTGACCAGAAGTTTATAGAGCTGCAACATTACCTCTCAGCTCTTGAGGTCAATGGCCAACACATCTTAGCTACCTTGTTCAACTTGCCAGGCAACTTTGAGGGGTTTGAGTGTTGAACTTGGGACTGGAGCTCAGACTTCAAATTGGGTGTGAACAAGGGTGAATACTGAGGGTGACTGAGGGTGAATATTGATTTTGAGCAGTGGTTGATGTTAGGTGTTGGGGTGAACTGTGTTAATATTACGTGTGAGCCAGTGTTAATATTAGGGCATGCAAGGGTTAATATTGTATTGGATGGGCAGGGTGAGTGATTACTGTTTGGTACGAGGGAGGCTGGTGCTGGCCAGCAAGGGGAGGGAGTTACTGTTGTGTTGGGGGGTTGGAGAGTTCGCTCACTCCTGACTGGTGTGGGATGGGTTAACATCTCCAGTTCCCTGTCAGGGAGGGTGTGCGTTTGAGGGATCTTGCGCTCTGTCGAAGTGCGATTTCCACCCCCCCCCCCACTTTCTGGCAAGCTATCCAGGAGATGTAATCAGCATAAGTACCTCTTGTGTTGGCTCTGCGTTTGAAGAGGCAGAGAGCGTACAGCAGGAATAGAGGCCCTTCGGCCCGATCAATCCATCCTAACCACAGTGCCCACTCATCTAGTCTCAATTCCCTGCGTTCGGCCCACATCTCTCCAAGCCCCATCTCTCCAAGTGCTTTTTAAATGATACTATTCAGAATCAGATTCAGGTTTAATGTCACTGGCACATATTGTGAAATTTGTTGTCTTTGCGGCAGCAGTACATAATAATAGAGAAAAAGAGCTTAAATATATATGTATAATGGTTAAATTAAATAAGTCGTGCAAAAATAGAAATAAAAAAGTAGTGAGGTAGTGTTCATGGGTTCAATGTCCATTTGCAAATCAGATGGCAGAGAGGAAGAATCTGTTCCTGAATCGTTGAGTGTGTGCCTTCAGGCTCCTGTACCTCGTCCCTGATGGTAGCAGTGAGAAGAGGGTCCTGGGTGGTGGGGGTCCTTGATGATGGATGCCACCTTTTTGAGGCATCACTCCTTGAAGACGTCCTGGATGCTGGGGAGGCTAGTGCCCAAGATGGAGCTGATTAATTTTACATCTCTCTGCAGCTTTTTCTGATCCTGCGCAGTGCACCACCCCCCCAAATACCAGACGGTGATGCAGCCAGTCAGAACACTCTCCACGGTACATCTGTAGAAACTTGTGAGCGCCTTGGGTGACAAAACCAGATTTCCTCAAATTCCTGCTGAAGTATGGCCGCTGTTGTGCCCTCTTTGTAAATACATCGATACGTTGGGCCCGGGATAGATCTTCAGACACCCAGGAACTTGAAATTGCTCACTCTTTCCACTTCTGATCCCTCGATGAGGACTGCTGTGTGTGTCCTTGTCTTACCCTTTCAGAAGTCCACAATCCCTTCCCCTCTACTAATGCACCTGTTTCAAATACTTCCTCTGGTGGGTCATATTCCTCGCCTTATATGGCACCTGTTTGATTCCATCTGCCTCTCCCTCTTCCTATAACACTGCCCCCCCCCAATCTCATGTTCCCCCCTCTTCTGTGTCTTGCTCCCCTCCAGGAGAGCAAGGGCAGGGGTTTAAGTTCATATGTCCCACAGTAATTACTGTGATCTGGACTACAGCTTCTTGGTGGCCTGCGAGCAAGATGTGTGTGTGCGCATGTGTGTGCGTGCGTGTGTGTGTGTCTGTCTGCCTGTCTACGTCTATGCACGTGCTCACTCAGCTGCTGGGCAGAGATGGCGGGGGGCTTTGACGTGAATGGGGGAAGGAAGGGAACGAAGTGTGAGGAGGCAAACGGAAGATCGAGAAGGTGCATTGAGGAGAGGGGCTAGAAGAATAGAGGAAGTAGTGGGAGAAAGGGAGAGGGGCAGACAATTAAAGGAGGGGGAGAGACCGAGACGGGAAGGAGTGGAGGAGAGAGGGGTGGATGGAAGATGGGCAGAGATTGAGGGGTTGTAGAGGAAAGTGGTGTCAAGGGATAGAGGAAGGAAAAGAGGGGTGAGTAGAGAAGGGAGGGTAGGAGGAATAGAGAAGAGAGGGAGAGTGGCAAAGAGGGGAGAGAGGAAGGAGAAAGGTAGGGAGAGAGGGGTGAATGGGGGAAGAAGAGTGGAGAAGAGAGCGGAAGAGAGGAAAAAAGGAGAGGGTGAGCAGGGGAGTGAGGGGTGAAGAGGAGGTGAGAGAGATTGAGAAGTGGAGTGAGTGGAGAGAGGATTGGAGGAGGTAGGAGGGCGAGAGAGGATTGGAAGAGAGTGTGGTAGATGGAATGTGGGCAGAGATCGAGGGGGCTGTAGAGAGGAATTGAGAAGGATAAAGGGGAGAACCGAGAGGGAGAGAGGCAAGTGGAGGAGAATCGAGTGGATAGAGGAGGAGAGAGACTGAGAAGGGGAGGGAGTGGAGAAGAGAGGAGTAGAGGAGGTAGGTGGGTGAAGGAGGAGTAGAGAAGAGTGCAGTCGGTAAAGGAGGTGGGAGAGATTGAAGGGGTGTAGAGGAGAGGGGAAAGGAATGTAAAGAGGAGAGAGAGGGAAGCAGAATAGAAGAGGAGGGAAAGAGAGTAGGAGAGGGAGGAGGGAGAGAGGGTGAAGGGATGTGAAGGATTAGCACTGCAGTTCCCCAGATCAGCTGTCAATTGGGTATTTAATACTCAGTCTGTGTGTGTGTCATTAAGTGTGTTTTTGTGTGTCACTGCATTTGTGGATCTGTGGGAAGGTGTGTGTTATTTTGTGTCTGGATCTTTCTGTGTGTGCATGTGTGTGTGTGTGTGTGTGTGTGTGTGTAAGAATGCATGTGTCTGTGTGTGTGTCTGTGTCACTTTGTATCAATCTGTGTGTGTGTGTATGTGTGTCTGTGTCACTGTGTGTGTGTGTCTATGTCATTGTGTGTCTGTGTCCCTGTGTCACTGTGTATGTGTGGACCTGCATGAGTGTGTGTGCGTCTGTGTCACTGTGTGTGTGTGTGTGTGTCTGTGTCACTGTGTATGTCGGTGTCTCTGTGTGCGTCTGTGTCACTGTGTGTGGACCTGCATGAGTGGGTGTGTGTGTGTGATTTCTCATCGTAACAAGCATCAACACGATCCTGGCAGCCTGTTAGCATTTATTAACCTGTGTGGTTTTCACTGCTGCCGCACTCCTGGTGTTGGCTTCTTGTGTATAAATGCTTTCTGCAGAAATGCACCCTTTACTGTAGCTGACTGCCTCAGCTCAGCCAGTTACTAGTACCCAGTGCAAGGACTCAGCTATACGACACTCTGAATCAGCAAGGACGTCTGTGTGCCTCAAGGAAAGACTCGGATCCAACGCCTTCGCACAAGCGCAGTGCTAGAAAATGCACAATTGGCTGATTCCCTCCTCTGCAGCCTGTATACATGTGTGAGAGTGTACAAACGTGGGCAAGTCTGTGTATGTACGTGTGTGTATATACAAATATGTGTGAGTGTCTGTGTGTATGTGCACATGTGTGTGGGTGTGTGTAGAGGCATGTGCCTGTGTGAGATTTTATACCTGTTTCTGTGTATGTGTACCAGTTTGTGTTTCTGTGTGTGTGTCTGTCGGTGTGACAATGAGAAACTTTGTGTACCGATTAGTGTGTTTGTGCAAGAGAGAGAGAGAGACTGTGTACCTGTTATGTGTGAGATAGAGAGACTGTGTACATTAGTGTATGTGTGAAAATGAGAGAGAGAGAGGGGGGGAGGGGGGATCTGTGTACCTGTTAGTGTATGTGAGAGAGAGATTCTGTGTACGTTAGAGTGTGTGTGTGTAAGAGAGAGAGAGAGAAATTCTGTGTACCTGTTTGTGTGTGTGTGTGTGTGTGTGAGAGAGAGAGAGAGAGAGAAATTCTGTGTACCTGTTAGTGTGTGGTGTGTGTGTGTGTGTGTGTGTGTGTGAGAGAGAGAGAGAGATTCTGTGTACCTCCTAGTGTCTGTGTGTGTGTGCAGACACATGGGAGAGTTTCTGCGTACCTGTCAGTGTGAGCCCACATTAATTATAAAGCTTCAGCCTATCGACCTGCCCCTCTCTCCCTGGGTATTTCTAACCCCATCGATCTTCCCCCTCCCTGGGTATTCCTCCCCCCCATTGATCTGCCCTCTCCCTGGGTGTTCTCACAGAGAGTAAGGCTCTGTGCACCTGTTAGTGTGTGAGAGGTAGAGAGATTCTCTGCACATTAGTGTATGTGTGAGAATGAGAGAGACTCTGTACCTCTGTATGTATGTGTGTGTGTGTATGTGAGAGAGACTGTGTGCATGTTAGTGTATGAGTGTGTGTTAGAGAGAGAGACTGTGTATATGTGCAAGAATGGAGAGACTCTGTACCTGTGTGTGCGAGAGAGAGAGAGAGAGATTCTGTGTATCTGTTATTGTGTATTTGTCTGAGAGAGAGTGATTCTGTGTATCTGTGAGTTTGTGTGTGGGAGAAAGACTCTGCATACCTGCAAGGGAGTGTGTGTGTGCGTGCGTGACAGAGATTCTGTACGCCTGTCAGTGTGTGCCCACACACTGCCCAAAAAGTATCACCCCATCGATCTGTCCCCTCAGCCTGGGTATTAATTACTCCTATTGATCTGCCTCTCTCCCTGGGTATTCATCACCCCATCGATCTGCCCCCTCACCCGGGGTGTTTCCAACACCATCAATCTGCCCTCTTCCTGGGTATTCGTTACCTCCATCAAACTGCCCCCTCTCCCTGAGTATTTATTACCTCATCGGTCTGCCCCTCACCCTACCATGGGTATTCTGTACCCCCATCGATCTGCCTCCTCTCCCAGGGTATTTCATACTCCCATTGATCTGCCCTGCTCACTGGCTATTCTGTACCTCCATTAATCTGCCCCCTCTCACAGGGTATTTCATACCTCTATTGATCTGCCCCTCTCCCAGGGTATTCATTACTCCCATTGATCTGCCTCTCTCCCTGGGTATTCATTACTCCCATCGATCTGCTCCTCTCCCTGGGTATTCTGTACTGCTGTTGATCTGCCCCTCTCCCTGGGTATTCATTACCCCCATTAATCTGCCCCCTCTCCCAGGGTATTTCATACGTCTATCGATCTGCCCCCTCTCCCTGGGTATTCATTACTCCCATCGATCTGCCCCCTCTCCCTGGGTATTCATTACCCCCATCAATCTGCCCCTCTCCCTGGGTATTCATTACCCCCATCAATCTGCCCCTCTCCCTGGGTATTCATTACCCCCATCAATCTGCCCCTCTCCCTGGGTATTCTGTACCGCTGTTGATCTGCCCCTCTTCCTCGGTATTCATTACCCCCATCAATCTGCCCCCCCTCCCAGGGTATTCACTACTCCCATTGATCTGCCCCTCTCCCTGGGTATTCATTACCCCCATCAATCTGCCCCCTCTCCCTGGGTATTCATTACTCCCATCGATGTGTCCCCTCTTTCTGGGTATTCATTACCCCCATCAATCTGCCCCCTCTCCCTGGGTATTCATTACTCCCATCAATCTGCCCCCTCTCCCTGGGTATTCTATACCCCATCGATTTGCACCCACTCCCTGGTATTCCATACCCCCATCGATCTGCGATCTGCCTCCACTCTCTGGGTATTCCTCACGCCAGCCTTTCTCACTTCAATTCTCTCCCCATTTCCCTCCCCCCCAAAAAATTTTGATGACCCATGCCCCCCCTTCACATCCCGTTCAAGCCCCTTAAGTGCCCCAGCCTGTTTGATCATCCACGACCATCAAAGGGACTACAAACTTCTGAATGTCAACCAAATGTCCCAGGAAGAGGGTTGCACGGCCCCACACACTGTGCAGAGATGAACGCTCCGTCAAACGCACAAGAGAAAAGTGGGGCGGCCACTTGGCCCTCAATCCTCCATCACCCCTACTGCCCCCCCTGCGCTTACTTGCCAGGCCTGGTTTGCACTTCCCCCTCCCCTGTCCATGAAGTAAATTTCTGGGGCTAATGTTAGCAGCGGTGCTGTAAAATAATCTCCCAGGCGATTGTCCAAACCCAGTGTTAAGCTCTCCAAAGTAAAACCTTACAGTGATATGCTGAGGCACTTTGGTGCATCATTAAGGATGCGTTTTGACCAATTACCAGCACAGTACTGCACAGAAACTACTGCAGTGGGAGCACGCAACATTGCTATGCACCCTCATTCCCAGTGCAGCTGGGAGAGAAAATTCCTTCACTCCGGATTCTGATAGAGGACTTTTGTTGAGATGTTACACTATTCCTGAAAAATATTAGTTACAAACACAGTGATGTATCTGTTATACCATCCCATCACACACTCCCGGGTCAGACACAGAGTGAAGCTCCATCACGCCATCCCATCACACACTCCTGGGGTCAGACATAAAGCGAGGCTCCCTCCACACTGTCCTATCACACACTCTCAGGGTCAGACACAGAGTGAATCTCCCTCCACACCGTCCCATCACACACTCCTGGGGTCAGACACAGAGTGAAGCTCCCTCCACACCATCCCATCACACACTCCTGGAGTCAGACACAGAGTGAAGCTCCCTCCACACCGTCCCATCACACACTCCTGGGTCAGACACAGAGTGAAACAACCTCCACACTGTCCCATCACACACTCCAGGGATCGGACACACAGTGAAGCTCCCTCTGCACAGTCCCATCACACTCCTGGGCTCAGAAAGAAAGTGAAGCTCCCTCTACGCTGTCACATCACACACTTTGATAGTGGTGTATGGCATAGTTTCACGAGCAATTTTCCTAAACGAGAGTTCAGAGTAAATCTCATTATCAGAGTCACCACATACATGCTGAGATTCATTTTCCTGTGGATGTACTCAGCAAATCTATAGAATCGTAACTGTAACAGGATCGATGAAAGATCAACCAGAATGCAGAAGATAACAAACTGTGCAAATGTAAATATAAATAAATAGCAATAAATAACAAGAGCATGAGATAATGAGCTAAAAGAGTCAAAGTGAGATCTCTGATTGTGGGAACATCTTAATGGATGGGCAAGTGAGTGTAGTTATCCCCTTTTGTTCAAGAGCCTGATGGTAGATGGTTCTCGAACCTGTTGGTGTAAGTCTGGAGGTACCTTCTTTCTGATGGCAACAGCAGGAGGGGACCATGACCTAGGTGGTGAGACTCTCTGAAGATGGATGGTGCTTTCCTATGTCAGTGCTCAATGGTTGGAGGGGCTTTACCCATGATGTATTGGGCCAAATCCACTATCTTTTGTCAGATTTTCCATTCAAAGGCTTTGGTGTTCCCATACCAGGCCCAACCAAGAGCGATATCTTGTGGCAATATCATTAGCTTGTTGGTTTATTCAGCTGTGTTATTGTTCCTGCGCTATCATTGGGTGGAATTCTCTTAATTTATGATTGGATGCGTTATCTTGTAGTGTGATTAGCCCTTGTATTTTAAATTTGTATTATCATTGGACAGATTATTGCTGTCTTATTTGGCATATTCTTGATCTTTGATTTAATTCATTATTCTTGTTCTGTGATTATTAGTTTGTAAATGATCGATCATATTTACCTCTGTGCTATTATTAGCTGCGTTGTTTACTTCTTACGTTATGATTGGTCAGTTTATGCCTTTCCAGCTATGTGATTGAAGGGTTGGCTTTCTCTGCAGCATGTGATTAAACAAATTATGGTACGCTGGCAACGTGATTGGCTAGCTAGACATCTCAGCGACAGTGATTGAGCAAGTGTTTCATCACTCCTGCATGGTATTTGGGCAGATTCCAGTAGCATGTTCACTGAGGGTGGCTCGGTTGGAGGGAATCAGTCTGCAAGATGTGATTGGCTCTTTCCAACTCTGATCTCCACCAGACGGAATGCAGAGAGGGGTAAAAAAGCACAGATCAAGGCATCAAGATAAAAGAGATTTTGCAGATGTTGAGCAATACACACTGTATGCTGGAGGAACTCAGCAGGTCAGGCAGTATCCATGGAGAGGATTAAACAGTCGACATTTCGGGCCAAGAACCTTCGAAGGACTGGAAAGGAAGGGGGAAGAAGGCAGAATAAGAAGGTGCTGGGTGGGGAAGGAGTAAAAGCTGGCAGGTGAGGGTAGGGTGGGTTAGTGGCTGGAGGTGAAGTAAGAAGCTGGGAGGTGATTGGTAGAAGAGGTAATGGGCTGAAGGAGAAGGAATCCAATAGGAGAAGAGAGGAGACCATGGAAGAAAGGAAAGGAGGGGCACCGGAAGAAGGTGATGGGCAGCTGAGGAGAAGAGAAGGAGTGAGAGGGATGCCACTGGGAAATGGGAAAAGAGAGAAGAGGAGATGGGGCAAGAAATTACAGGAAGTTTGAGAATTCGATGTTTATGCTGTCAGGTTAGAGGCCACACAGATGGAATATGAGGTGTTGCTCCTCCAACTTGAGTTTGGCCTCATCGTGGCAGTACAGGAGGTCACAGACAGACATGTTGGAATGGGAATGGGAAGTCAAATTGAAATGGGTAGCCACCAGGAGATCTTGCCTGATGCCACAGATGAAGTGAAGGTGTTCTGTCTCAACACATCTTCCCCCTCACCGGGTCTCCTTGTATTTCAAGTTCAAGTTTACTGTTATCTGGCTGTACACACACGGCTCTGTGCAAAAGTTTCATGACGTATGTGAGTGATGTTAAACCTGATTGTGATACGGGTCTCTATTGTGGACTGAGAGTGGAAAGTGGGCAGGGAGAGGGGGAATCATGGTTGGGGAGAAGGGAGGTAGCAGGAAACACCAGAGAGACATTCTGTAATGATCAATAAACCAGTTGTTTGGCATCAAATGACCTTGCCTGGTGTCTCAGGGCTGAGTGTGTCTGCACCCGTGCCAACCCCTGCCCTGGCACTCCTTCACTGCCACCTGCCCAACACATCTCCACTCTCCCTATTCCCAACATCCTCTGCCCCCATCAGATTAACAAACTCACTCTCTGCTCCACGTTGACAAATACAGTACTGTGCAAAAGTCTTAGGCACCCTCGCTATATACTGTATATTTGCCTAAGACTCTGGCACTGCTCTGCATGTACAACCAAAAGAACCAACATCCCTCCGGACCACGGTGCACCCACACAGTATACATCACACACAGCACATAAACCAAAATATTATACTATAAATAAATGTCGTAAAGCACAGCACAGGTAAACAGTAAACAGCTCGCTGTCCTGGTGACGAGACCTCGGTGGTGGCAGGGTATTCATTAGTCTCACAGCTTGAAGGAAGAAGCTGTTACCCAGTCTGGCAGGCCTCGTCCTGATGCTCCTGTACCTCCTCCCTGATGGTAGAGGGTGAAAGAGATTGTGGGGTGGGTGGCAGGGATCTCCAACCATGCTTTGGGCCCCTCCTCTGCAATGCTGCCAGTAAATGTCATAAATGGTGGCGTTGAGCGGAGACCCCAGTGATCCTCTGGACAGCTTTTACTGTCCTGCGGTCCAATGCCTTGCAGCTTCCATACCACACAATGACGCAGCCACCGTACAGACCTGATCCCTCAGCCCGAACGTCCCAGGGGTTCAAGGGAGGACATTGCCGAGGTGGCGACGTGTGTAAGCAATGCAGGAAGTTATGGAGACAGGGAGGGACCACACGGGATGACAGTCCGAGAGGGGTGTAGGGCCGGAGGGGGTTACAGAGATGGGGAGAAGTGTAGGGAGTTACAGAGACGTGGAGGGGTGTAGGGGCTGGAGGGGGTTACAGAGATGGGGAGAAGTTTAGGGAGTTACAGAGACGTGGAGGGGTGGAGGGGCCGGAGGGGATTACAGAGATGAGGAGGGGTGTGAGGACTGGAGGGGGTTACAGAGACAGGGAGGGGTGTAGATGCTGGAGGGGGTTACAGAGATGTGGAGGGGTGTGGGGGCTGCAGGGGGTTACAGAGTCTTGGAGGGGTGTGGGGGCTGGAGGGGGTTACAGAGACTTGGAGGGGTGTGGGGGCTGGAGGGGTTTACAGAGACATGGAGGGATGTAGGGGCTGGAGGGGGTTACAGAGACTTGGAGGGGTGTAGGGGCCGGAGGGGGTTACAGAGACGTGGAGGGGTGTAGGGGCTGGAGGGGGTTACAGAGACGTGGAGGGGTGTGGGGGCTGGAAGGGTTACAGAGATGTGGAGGGGTGTGGGGGCTGGAGGGGTTTACAGAGACGTGGAGGGGTGTGGGGGCCAGAGGGGGTTACAGAGACGTGGAGGGGTGTAGGGGCTGGAGGTGGTTACAGAGACGTGGAGGGGTGTGGGGGCCGGAGGGGGTTACAGAGACGTGGAGGGGTGTAGGGGCTGGAGGGGGTGACAGAGATGTGGAGGGGTGTACGGGCTGGAGGGGGTGACAGAGACGTGGAGGTGTGTAGGGGCTGAAGGTGGTTACAGAGACATGGAGGGGTGTAGGGGCTGGAGGGGGTTACAGAGACGTGGAGGGGTGTGGGGGCTGGAGGGGGTTACAGAGACGTGGAGGGGTGTAGGGGCTGGAGGGGGTTACAGAGATGTGGAGGGTGTGGGGGCTGGAGGGGGTTACAGAGACGTGGAGGGGTATAGGGGCTGGAGGGGGTTACAGAGACGTGGAGGGGTGTAGGGGCTGGAGGGGGTGACAGAGACGTGGAGGTGTGTGGGGGCTGGAGGTGGTTACAGAGACGTGGAGGGGTTTGGGGGCTGGAGGTGGTTACAGAGACTTGGAAGGATGTAGGGGCTGGAGGGGGTTACAGAGACGTGGAGGGGTGTTGGGGCTGGAGGAGGTTACAGAGACGTGGAGGGGTGTGGGGGCCAGAGGGGGTTACAGAGACGTGGAGGGGTTTGGGGGCTGGAGGTGGTTACAGAGACGTGGAGGGATGTAGGAGCTGGAGAGGGTTACAGAGACTTGGAGGGGTGTAGGGGCTGGAGGGGGTTACAGAGATGTGGAGGGTGTGGGGGCTGGAGGGGGTTACAGAGACGTGGAGGGGTATAGGGGCTGGAGGGGGTTACAGAGACGTGGAGGGGTGTAGGGGCTGGAGGGGGTTACAGAGTCGTGGAGGGGTGTAGGGGCTGGAGGGGGTTACAGAGACGTGGAGGGGTGTCGGGGCTGGAGGGGGTTACAAAGATGGGGTGAGGTGTAGTGAGTTACAGAGATGGGGAGGGTGTAGGGGCTAGAGAGGGCTACAGTGACAAGGAGGGGTGTAGAGGCTGGAGGAGGGAAGGGGATCACGTCGATGGAACCTGTTGAAGGAACATGGAGGGGTCTCCAAAAGGGATTGTGAATTTGGGGAAGAGCGCTTCTGGGGTGGGGTAGCCGAATTTAGGGAGTGAGGGGTGAGCAGAGGAGTTTGGGATTACGGAGTGGAGCCCTCTGGACTTGGAATGGAGAGCAATTATATCTGTCCTTTTCTTACACTTCATGAGGAGGTCAGTTAACAGACACACTCTCCAAACAGAGCAACTAAAAATATGAATCCGGTTTAGAGAGCTGTGTTGACAACTCTGTGCCTTCAGGTGTGAAGGCTTTTCTGTGGATACAGTCTCCTCCCAAAATAGACCCTCGCCTCCCCAACCCCCTCCCCACACTGATTAAATCTGCTGCCTCCTGCAGTCCCCGCGGCTCCCACACACACATGCTATAAAAACCCTCGTCTCATGCCAGCATCTTGCTGCTTATGCCGAGTATGTGTGTGTCTGTGTGAGCGACCAAAGCCTCTGCATGAGCGTGTGTGTGTGTGTGTGTGTGTGTGTGTGTGTGTGTGTGTGTGTGCGAGGAGCCGTAAGTGAGTGTGTGAGAGAAAGTGAGAGGGAGAGAGACGCTGTGTGTGTGTGTGTGTGTGTGTGTGTGAGAGAGAGAGAGACCCCGTGTGTGTGTGAGAGAGAGCCCCTGTGTGTGTGTGTGTGTGTGTGTGTGTGTATGTGTGTGTGTGAGAGAGAGAGAGCCCCCGTGTGTGTGTGAGAGAGAGAGAGCCCCTGTGTGTGTGTGTGTGTGTGTGTGTGTGTCTGTGTGTGTGTGTGTGTGTGTGTGTTTATCTGTGTATGCAGGAGGGACAGAGAGAGAGAGCCCCTGTGTGTATGTGTGAGAGAGTGTCTGTATGTGTCTGTGAGAGAGACTGTCTGTGTATGTGAAAGAGAGGGTCCCTGTGTGTGTGGGAGAGGGAGAGCCTCTGTGTCTGTGTGAAAGAGAGCCCATGTATGTGTGTGTGAGAGAGAGTGAGAGAGTCCATGTGTGTGTATATGAAAGAGGTCCCTGTGTGTGTGTGTGTGTGTGTGTGTGTGTGTGTGTGTGTGTGTGTGTGAGAGAGAGAGAGAGAGCCTGTGTGTGTGTGTGTGTGTGTGTGAGAGAGAGAGAGCCCCTGTGTGTTTGTGTGACAGAGAGAGCACCTGTGTGTGTGTGTGTGTGTGAGAGAGAGAGAGAGAGTGGAAGAGGAAGAGTCTGTGTGTGTGAGAGAGAGAGCTGCTATGTGTGCTTGTGAGAAAGGGAGCCCATGGGTTTGTGTGTGTGAGAGAGAGAGTGTGTGTGTGTGTGTGTGTGTGTGTGTGTGTATGTGTATCTCGTGTGCAGGAGAGACAGAGAGAGAGAGAGCTCCTGTGTGTGTGTGTGTGTGTGTGTGTGTGTGTGTGTGTGTGTGTGTGTTTGTGTATGCAGGAGGGACAGAGAGAGAGAGCCCCTGTGTGTATGTCTGAGAGAGCGTCTGTATGTGTCTGTGAGAGAGACCGTCTGTGTATGTGAAAGAGAGGGTCCCTGTGTGTGTGGGAGAGAGCGGGAGAGCCTCTGTGTCTGTGTGAAAGAGAGCCCATGTATGTGTGTGTGAGAGAGAGTGAGAGAGTCCATGTGTGTGTATATGAAAGAGAGGGTCCCTGTGTGTGTGTGTGTGTGTGTGTGTGTATGTGTGTGTTTGTGTGAGAGAGAGAGAGAGCCCCTGTGTGTGTGTGTGTGAGGGAGAGAGCCCCTGTGTATGTGTGTGTGTGTGTGTGTGTATGTGTGAGAGAGAGAGAGAGAGTGGAAGAGGAAGAGTCTGTGTGTGTGAGAGAGAGAGCTGCTATGTGTGCTTGTGAGAAAGGGGGCCCATGGGTTTGTGTGTGTGAGAGAGAGAGTGGCAGAGGAAGAGTCTGTGTGTGTGAGAGAGAGAGCTGTTATGTGTGCCTGTGAGAAAGGGAGCCCATGGGTTTGTGTGTGTGAGCGAGAGAGTGTGTGTGTGTGTGTGAGAGGGATTAGAGACAGCCCCTGTATCTGTGTTTGAGAGAGAGCCCGTGTGTGTGTGTGTGTGCGCGCGCGTGTGTGTGTGAGAGAGCCCCTGTGTGTGTGTGTCAGAAACAGAGAGAGAGCCTGTGTGTATGTGTGAGAGAGAGCTTCTGTATGTGTGTGGGAGAGAGAGTGAGAGAGACCATGTGTGTATGTGAGAGAGAGGGTCCCTGTGTGTGTGGGAGAGAGAGGGAGAGCCTCTGTGTCTGTGTGAAAGAGAGCCCATGTATGTGTGTGTGAGAGAGAGTGAGAGAGTCCATGTGTGTGTATATGAAAGAGAGGTCCCTGTGTGTGTGTGTGTATATCTGTGTGTACGGGAGAGACAGGGTGAGAGAGAGAGAGCCCCTGTGTGTGGGTGGGTGTGTGTGCGTGCGTGTGTGTGTGAGAGAGCCCCTGTGTGTGTGTGAGAGAGGAAGAGCAAGAGTCTGTGTGTGTGAGTGAGTGAGAGAGCTGTTATGTGTGCTTGTGAGAAAGGGAGCCCATGGGTTTGTGTGTGTGAGACAGAGAGTGCCTGTATATGCGTGTGTGTGTGTGTGTGTGTGTGTGTGAGGGAGATAGAGAGAGCCCCTGTATCTGTGTTTGAGAGAGAGAGCCTGTGTGTATGCGTGAGGGAAAGCTTCTGTATGTGTGTGTGTGAGAGAGAGTGAGAGAGACTGTGTGTGTGTGTGTGTGTGTGTGTGTGTGTGTGTGTGTGTGTGTGTGTGTGTGAAAGAGAGGGTCCCAGTGTGTGTGTGTGTGTGTGAGAGAGAGAGAGCCTCTGTGTCCATGTGAGAGAGAGTCCCTGGTCGTGTGCCTG